>NC_090173.1:39491875-39696875 GCF_024679245.1 Pseudorasbora parva
GGGACTGAATGTGTGTTAAGCCACTTGTGTTAAGCCATTGGATTAACTGATTGTTAATAGACTGTAAATAAATGGATTCTGAAGAGCAAAGTAGGGTCGAGTTGCCCATTGCCATCTTGCCAGCACGTCATCGTGCGTCACTCACGGATAACAGAAAATGAGCAAAGAGGTGGGACGTGGGCGGAGTTGAGGTGACGTGATGACTAACAGACAGCAGACAAACGGCTGTCACTCAAAGTGGCCACGCCCTTAATTATGCAGAACTTTAAGGCTTTATATAATGTAAACGAAAAAATTCACAGTTGAAACCCTCACAGTTGTAATGAAGGGCAACATTAGCTATAAAGACCAAAACCACAATTTGTACTGGGGCCCCATGAGATTAAGTTACTTCAGTATTGGATTCGAGAGAAACTGGGGGAGGTTGCCGCTTGGGTTCTACACACCTAATATTGTTTTTTGTTTTGTTTTAAAGGGTAACTAAACCCCTGTTCACAGCCTAACTCCACCCACTGGCAATATTTGAAAAATGCTGCAAAAGTGGGCAGAGCCCAGCGGAGACAGAGGGGACGAGACGAGGGCGCAAGGTTATTTTCGTAAACGAAAACTGAAACTAAGACTAAAACTATTGGTCAAAAAACATTTTCGTAAACTGAAATAAAATTAAAAAATCTGAATAAATAAAAAACTAAAACTAAACGAAACTAACTACTCTTACTAAAAAACTAACTGAAATAAAATAATAATTAGCAAAAATAAATATTCGTTTTCGTTATTAATAAGCCCTATTTAATGTGGTGGAAAATCTGACTGTGGCGGTTGAGCGAGTGTCTGTATATTGCGCTAGTGCGCGTGAAGTGATCTGAGGAGGAGATTAACCGCTGTCTGTGACGGACGCGTGTAGACAGGCAACACATCGCCAGTCCTAAACGGCAGTTCACAAAGAATCGATGCGTCCGTGGCAGTGAAATGGGAAATAACACAAGGTAATGAGATGCACGTTGAACTTCTTTTAACTTAAGCTCACTGTTTTAGAATGCCGTTTCTTACGCGACGAGAGACGCAGGCGCAAAAGTCAGCAACTAGTAGAAAGTAACGTTACTAGCCTACTGTGCGTTTGAGATTTCATGTTTGCATAATATTGACAGGCTCAAAGGTGTTATCATAATCATTTACTAATAATAATATTAGTGTCTGTGTGGAGACATTTCCCCACAAAGTAGGGAATACCAGGACACACACACACACACGTTTGTTTCACTATATAAGTGAGGACATTGCATAGACTTCCATTGATTTTTTTTTTATCAGGTTAATGATATTTTCTATCCCCTAACCCAATCCCTATCCCTAAACCTCCCCATCCCAAGAACGTGCAAAACAATAGATTTAAATAAAAACATGTTTTGGCCGATTTATAAGCCTTTTTAACCAGTGAGGACCAGTCAAATGCCCTCACTTAACATAAGTTATCATATTATTTTACTAGATAAGTGAGGACATTGGTCCCCTTTACAATTATAACACAATACACACACACACACACACACACACACACACACTCTCTCTCTCTCACACACACACACACACACACACACACACACACACACACACAGTGTGTGTTGGCTGTATTCAGATGACTTTAGCTGTGGTCTTACGCTGCTAGCCTACATTTTACTACTGAAGAAATTAAAATAAGCTTTTAATTGTTTAACAATATTTTATCTTTGTTATGAATGAGTTTGTCTGGAATTTATAATTTTTACTTTTATATTTTACATTGCATGTATTTGGTTCATTAAGATAGATCCTCTGAGTATTAGCTTATGTCAAAAATATCAAATATAATTTTTTAATATCAAAATATAATTTATTTCATTTTTAATCTCCAGATCGTTGTTTGTATAGGTCATAGTTTGACTCAAGCTTTTTTGCTCAAAGGTGAAGACCCAACTTTATGCATGTTTTGTAAGACCGTCCTGGGTTTAAACAATAATGCTCGTTTATCAAGTTATTTCACTTAAGGATGTTTAGTAAGATTAAACTCTAATCTGCGCAAACATTAAACTTTGCTGAAATTAAAAACCTTGATTTGGTCTCTAAACTTCATTATGGTAACTCTGCTAAACTATAATTACTAAAACTAAAACTGAAACTAAATAAATAAAAACTAAATAGAAATGTATTTGCAAAATAAAAACTAAACTAAAACTAGCAAAACCATTTGTAAAACTAACTAAAACTAAACTGAAATTTGTAGCAAAATTGAAAACGATACTAAAATAAAAACTCATTTAAAAAAGCAAAACTATAATAACCTTGCGAGGGCGGGGCTGAGCGGGGGCCGTGCACCTGAGACCCGTAGTGACAACTTGTTTGACAGCTGTCAGACTCGCAAAGATGGACAGTGACTGGAGTGTGGACAGTAGCTTTGCAACAGAGCGGTCATCTAAAGTAGAGAACTTTTCTCCAAATACCCAAATGTCAAAAAATGTACTCTTATCAATAAACAGCATTAATAAAGCCCCAGTCTTACAGATCATTAACAAAAAAAAGTTGGGTTTAGTTACCCTTTAAAGGTTTAACAAAGCAAAATAAAAAAAATGTTTCAAGGCCCCCTGATGCCTACTTAGTTACCCCTGGTTGGAAATAATTGAATAATTGAAATATTTGTCAAATACCTAAATGAAAATTTTATAATATTAAAGACCCTGTAAAGTCAAAATTAAGTATAGAGCCTCAGTGGCTCCAGTGCGTCATCGACAGTAGGGGCGGGGCCAGGCTTAGAGGCTCCAGTGCGTCATCGAGCCACCGTTTTAGCCCCGCCTAGAAAATCCGCAGCACAGCAATGGTGAAAAACTGTTTAACTCCACAATAACTGGTCTAACTCCACAATTTAGTACTACACAGTTCAAAGTCTTTGCAATGTGTTTTAGCAATACATTTCTAACATTTATAATGTGTTTAGAATTTTTTTATAGAATTGACTTTACAGGGACTTTAACATAAATATATCAGTGTATTGGGAATGAAAAATTAATGACTAAAAACAAAAATAAATAAACAGTGTAATGTATATTTCATACCAAAATATAGAATATCTATATTCATATAGAAGTATAAAGGAAATTATTTTCCAACATTATTAAAATGCAAAACATATATAAATAAATAAATATATAATGTCATAACATAAAGTGTTTTATTTTTATTAAATGTTTTAGGATTTTTATTTATTTTCCACTTTAGAGACTGAACAAGCATGGTGTGTTGTGCTATAGTGTATAAGGCATAACAAGCTGGGTCTGCCGAGTGTCCATCTGCATCATGTCCGTGGGAATGACACGTGTTGCGATCCTCAAGCAAAACAAATGATAACATTAACGGGAAACATGTTGAAATGGAATGTGTGGGCAGAGCTTGGCCGTGGGAGAGACAGAACATTATTCAACCATCTATTTATCTTTCAGGATGCTTGCACTGCATGTTTGGCCCCCTTGGCTGTGCAAAACGAAATTAGGCCATCCCACATTGTGAGACTGCAGCACTTGAGGGCTGCCATTTCATTCTAATGTCCACTTCAGCCATGAGGGGCAGTGGAAAATCACATACATTCATTCCCTGACGCACAAACACATACGCATACACCCTCTCCTCCTGGTTATTTCCATGTCAGAGTCTATATTTCTAGAGATACGGAGAATACCGTGGGCAGAAAGCATCCCTTTCACTCAACATTTGCACGGCTCCGACAGGCTCTGATCCGCGCATAGTTTATTAGGGCTTTGCTTTTGGGAAAGGGTTTCCACTGTGAGGGCATCGGCCCATATGATTGGCTAGGTCACCACCCCGCAAACTCCTGCAGCTCTACTTTCCTCATTTATTGCCTGGCAGAAAGAAACACTCACAAGGGCAGAAAGGGCAGGAGAGCCCAGCGCTCCGCCACTGAATCTGAGTAAGCGACGTTCTCATCACCGCCTGCTTTTAAAAGTATTTCATTTCTTCGAGATGCAGCAATTTAGAGGCATGCCGGCAAATCTCGTTCTACTTCTTTCAAAGAGCTCTTTCTGTGACTTCAATCTACATAACCAGCATCTCTTGATCTGCTGAAGTATGACATGGTGACAGAGCGCAAAATAACACAGTGCGTGTGGCGGGTTCATCTCGGAGTGCCATGGTGTTGATGTAATTAACCAGGTTCTGCTGGCAGCTTCTTTACATCTATTTAGCTTATGTTCACAACACACGTCTGAGTTCCGGTTTGATTCAGCATGGCATTTTCTGCGCATTTCCTCCGTCAAAACCTTCGTTTTTTGAGCTTGAGCTTGAGGCTTCAGCCGAGTCAGATTAAGAGCAACTACTCGATCTGCTGCAAAATCCAAAGCAAACTCCCGTTCCTAGCCATGGACTTTAACGGTCAGGTTTGCTGACGCTTCTGGGAAAGCACAACACATTTTTCAGCAGCTTTAAAAACAGGATTACATTTATCCTTTGCTGTAAACAAAAGTCTCTACTGGAAAATACATCCTAAGCTGGTAGCTGTTTTTTGGAACATGAAGGCTGGTTGTTTCTAAACGGTCTAAACTCGAAATTAGCTGGTGAAAGGAGTGGTTTTCCTAGTGAAAGGGGAAACTCTACACATTCCTTACTTCACTAACAAACCCATTTAAATGTAGCATGCCAAAGAGGTTTGCATTATTTTGGCTGAATACAATTTAAATTTCTGCCTGTTTGACACACAATCCAATTTAATGAATTCAGGAGACTTGAAATATACCACACAAATCATGTCATTTTACATGCTTTTTTAAGCTTGACAATCATTGCCATTCTTGTGTTCAACGAATAGAAAGACAAGAGGGTGAGTAAATGAAAGGATTTTTTGTTTTGGGAGAACTAATCCTTTCATTTTGCTGCTGCAAAGCACCCTCTCTTTTTATTTATTTACTCATTTTTTTATTTACTCATTTATTCTGGACATTATAAAAGCAATTTTATCAAAATGATTTGTTCTCTATATGTGTTTTTACAGCTGCTATGATAATTTTACTATGACAAGCTAACGTGTGCAATTTTATGTGCTATTGATATCACCAAAAGACGGATATAAACAGAGCAATGTTTTGAAAGCATTCCAAAGGCACTGTTTATGTGTTTTGGGGCAAAACAGCTGATGACCAGCTAATGACTGGTTTAGAGCAGCTAGAAACAGCTACTATGTTCCAAAACACAGCTATAGCATCTTAAAACTCTATTTACCAACAGGGATTTACAAGGCCGCTGGTTAAAAAGTCATGCTGTGCCAGATTCCAGACGAAAAAGAACTATGCATGCGCTTTCAGTCTCATTTTTCTACAGAATACACACCACAACAAAGTCCCAATTTTCCCCCAAACATCATAAAAAAGCTTAAATTGGCCTAATTTTTATTCAAAATGAATGCCTCATGAATAGGATTCTATCAACTCAAGTCAAACGTCGTGTTTGGATCTCATCTTTGCATCGCTGATATTGCGTGTATTCTTCTCCGGTGTGATTTGCACAGGCAGCATGATTTGGCAGACGGCTATTCCGAGCTTCATTCACTTGAGGTGTTAGTCAGACTAATCTCATTAAAACGCAGGGATTTTCTCCTCTGCGGCTCCTTCTTCCCGTATGAGGAATTAGTCTCAGGTGCACTGTGACATGGCTTCATTCACAGAGCGGAGGGAAGAAGCAGGCTCTCTTCTGAGCCAGATACTGCCAGCCCAATGCATTTCACGCTCTCATGTAGGCCAGATCAAGTACTGAGGAGACTGTTTTAATGTGAGGGGAAGTACATGAAAGCAGCTTTGCACTTGAATCCAGGCTACATGGGTCAGCCGAGACCATTCTCACAAGAAAAATGGAAATGTATTTAATCTTTATTTTATTTTATTCACAAAAAATCATCACTTTTCTGTTCCTTACTGAATAGAAAAATTTACATTCAATTAAATTTGTCACACTGACTGGTGAATGAGTGTAAATGTATACATATGATTCATAGGTCTGAATCACAGACATGTCACTTCCTAAGTTAATTGTCTTGGATTACTCACTCACTCACAATAAGTGTTTGATAAGTTTAAATGCAATGTTAAAAATGCGATTTTGTTATTTTATGAAATATAAAACAAATCTTAAAATTATTACTCATTAGACAAACACTACCATGGGGTTGGTAAGTCTCTTATGCTCGCCAATGCTGCATTTATTTGAACAAAAATACAGTCATATTCGTGAAATATTATTAAAATTTTAAATAACTTTTATATTTGAATATATTTTAAAATGTAATTTATTCCTGTGATGTCAAAGTATTAGATGTGCTGATTTCCTGCTCAAGAAACAATTCTTATTATCAAAAATGTGAAAACAGTTGTGCAGCTTAAATTTTTTTGTGGAGACTGTTATTTCTTTAAATTATTTAATCTTAAAGGTGCACTATGCAACTTTCCATCCACTGGAGGGGGCCTATTCTAAACAAAGGCGTAGTTTGATGATGCCAAGTGTGAGCTCAGTATCTTGGGACATGTGGTCTTCACCTCACAGCTGGTGGAAAATAGGACTCGGGCAGAAATCATGTTCGGGGATGTGGTTATTAACGTTACTGTAGTGTAAAGCAGAGCAGGAATGAGTGTTGTGGAGCTGAGCATGGACGCTGGAGCGATTGTTATACAAACACACGACTCGCGAGTACCGGGACTTTTATTATGACGGGACGGGACACAGTCCCCGGGTGCGGACTTCCGCTTTTTCCGGTCATGAGTATGAGGTAACTCAGCTCTGTTTATCATATTAGATACATTTAAGTGTGTTTAAAATGATGTTATGACGTTACTCTGTGCGTTCGCTCGGCGCTGCTGTGACATGTTCACACTGCTAAGAGAAAAGCGATTCTGCAGAATAAAACCGAGGGTAGCGCAGATATGACGCGTTTGACAGGCTACTCGCTCAAATGCTATGCTGAAACGTCCCGGTCCTTGGTTAAAATAATAATAATAATAAATTATAATTTAATAATTTTTAAATAATAATAATAAAAATAATAATTTACAAATAGTTGGAAACATTTGGGATATTGTAAGAACTCAACTGAACAAAATATATAACACTGGCCTAGTGGTTTTTGGATATTTTACTGCAAAAATACTACATAGTGCACCTTTAATAGAAAGTTCCGCATTAAAGCTGCTGTCTGTAACTTTTTTTTGTTCAAGATTTAAAAAAATGATATAATGAGAATGTGCAACATAAATCCATTTTCCAAACTGGGTTTTTGTCTTACCCCGAATCATTATGGCACACTTATAATAAGTATTTATATTGGGACTATTTCAGGCCAGACTGGTAGGTACCTCTGCGGAGGAGCACAGTCCCTGTGTGATCTGCCATAGACATAAACAGAGAGAAGTAGCTCCGGCTGCAATGTTCTTCCGCAAGAAGAAAACATGCAGTTCTGTTTATTAACCACTAGAGTGCAAAAAGTTACGGACTGCAGCTTTAATTTGAAATATTTGTAATTAACATGTACACATTTTTTATAACAATGCAAAAATCCTTGATAAATACAAATATTTAAAAACAAATCACTGAACAATGGTGTAATAATATGATCTGTTATTAGAAAAAATCTGTTTTCCATTTTATTAGTGTCTAAGTGAAAGAAATAACCTATGGTTTCTCTTACCCATTATAATGCCATTGGGGTCCACAGGGGGCTGCCAGACCACTCTTACTTCAGTCAGACGCACCTCTGGGAACACAAGCCTCATGGGTGGCCCAGGAACTATTGAAAGGGAAAATGAGGGGCAAAGATGAGACTATATCATCACATGACTCTTAGAGTAATTAAAACACCCATCAACCGTTAAAAATCTAAACCTTTCTTTTGAATTCTAACTGAACCACAAGCTTTAATAGGGTATTTAGCTTTCAAAGAAGGAGCGGCCCTCTGAGACAGACTCTGAAATGGTATTTACGTCAGGAAAGGTCATTATGAGAAAAAAATCTGCTTTGAAAAGGACAAATAAAAAGTAACATTCATAAAAAGACAGTTATGACAGCGCTCAAACTATGAAAGTTTAATGAACATATTCGGGATGAAATCTCTACAGTGGTTGACAAAGTGTGAACGCTTGTATTACACCCATCTGTGCAGAGAAATCCTTTTCTCTGATCTGCTATAGTATAAAGAAAAATAATGTGAAGTCAGAAAAATTACATTATAGTTGTTCTGAATGGTTGTTAGCATGTTGCTGTGGAATTTTGAGTGGTAACTAGTGGGTTTTGGGGGGTTGCCAGGGTAATGCTTTGATGTTAAGGTGTTCTGAGTGGGTAATAGGGGTTTAGGTGGTTGTCAAGGTGTTGCTATGTGACTGCTAAGATGTTCTGAATGGTCAAATCGTTTCTTTGCTGCTGCTAGAAAGTTCTGGGTGTTTTTTTTAGCATGTTGTTATGTAATTGCTAGGGTTCTGTAGGTATTTGCCAGGGGTTTGTAATGTGGTTGCTATTGTATTAGTATGGTTGCTAGAATGCTGCATGGGTTGTCAATGCGTTGCTATAGGGCTGCTAAGAAGTTCTGAATATTTTTTTTTTTTAGCATGCTGCTATCTAGTTGTTAGGGTAGCTATTGTAGGTGCTTGCCAGGGATTTGCAATGTGGTTGCTAAAGTATTCTGCGTTGTTGTTAGCACAACGCTATGGCAATATGGGTCGTTGCCTAAGTTTTGCTATGTAGTTGCTGAGATGTTCTGGGTGGTTGTTAACACATTATTATGTGGTTGTAAAGGTTATGCAGGTTGGTTGCCAGAGTTCTGTGGGTGGTTGCCAGGGTGCCCCAAATGTCTATAAGCATGTTGCTATGCAGTTTGCTGGTCCCTAAAATTTACTCTACAAGCCACACGATGTAAGGTATAATTTAAGTTAGCTGACAAAATCCGCTTAGTGTGTGGTTTGCTCATTCAAATCTGCCTTAGCAAACACTACTAATGATTAGTTGTCAGCTAGCAAGCTGCAAAATCTGGTTGTTCTTCTCTCAGACTTTGTCGTCTTGCCCTTGACAAGAGCATTTAGAGCCATGCTGCTCCATGAGTGCTGCCACATGGCACACCAACTCACTCTACCCCTTCTGAAGCGGGCCATTGCTGAGTCACATGTTCCGCTAGACAGCCAAGGCTATATCATTGAATGTTAAGACTGAAGCTAAGCATTGCAGAGGGGCGATCTGCTGTCTACAGGAGGAGATCAATGATGACTGGAGGATATAATGACTGTTGTGCCCTACTCTGAAGGACACAGTGCGACACCGGAGCTAAAAGACCACTGCTAAAGACCTTGATTAAGGAGAATTGTTTCCTTCCCCTGCTGGTGCATCTCATCTCTAAACATACACACTTTCCCCTCTCTCCAAGGCATCTGTGACAGGTCTATACATCCACTAACAGGACACCTGTGGAGGGACAGATAACATGGAGGGAAACCAATAACGGGCTTGAGGTACACACACACACCCACACGAGTGAAACGGCACTGCAAACACACTGTTGTTGTGTTGTACGAGAATCGCCGTGCTGTACAAATGTGGAACAAACACAATCAACGCTTGTGCCGTCTCTCGACCACTTCTTTATTTCTCTCTGGATTCCCCCAGTCGATGCAGTCGGTTAGGCGGATTCTATGTTTCATTTCCTGGACATTAAGGATCTTATAAATCTAACACATCTGACAGCGATTTGATTTGTATTGCTTTTTGCAGTCATAGTGTGTGGGACCGTAGGGACACATGTCCACAAGAAGAAGCTCTTACAGTAGAGAGTGCTTTTCCCAAGACACTTCTGTCTCTTGCCAACGTATTACTCGCATTCATCATCCTGCTATCAGCCCTTCATGCGCCACGAGGCTTATATGGAGATTACACGCACACGAGGGGTAGCCACTTATGATGCACGACTCATGACTTGAGTGCATTTACTCTGCATCTTCAATTAGGAAATCCGCTTATTAATTACTTATTTTAGCGGGTCACTAATTAACACTTTCCAGCCCATCTTTTCAGAGACATGCGAACATTAACAACTTTAAGGCAAGTTAATCTAATAGCAGTACAAAAAAAGAACCGTTCAATTTGCTGCCTGCTTTGCTGATATGTCTCTGATTAAATCCAATTACAGGATGTTTAGGTTTAGGCAAACAATAGTCAGGACAATCAATCAAATCCACCACAGGCAGGATGGACAGCATGTAGCATCTTCAAACCCCTGCGTACGCCATCCGGCCCAGGCTAAATTGGTGCTGTACCATTAGTCCTTAATGAAGTCTGTTCTGGAGGGGAATTTAAAAGGCAAACATACAGATAATTGCTGCCAAGGTCGAGTGATCACAGACGGGGAGACATGCAGCCCTGGCCCTGCGCTTCCATCATAAAAGTGTGGCGGTGAAATGGCCCGAGCTCTCCACGTCTGTCGAGGGGAAGCTCCATTTACAGCCACGTTTAAAAGAGACCTGTTATCTCTTATTCAGAGAGCAGCACAGAGCGGATCACGGACGTGGAGACTCCATTAACGTGACTCTGTAGCCGGCTGGATTAAGGGCTGACCCCTGTATATCACATAGTGGGCTTCTTTAAATGGCTCCCACAAGCCTGGGGAAAGGCTTCTATTGCTATCTCCATGACGTCCACTCTTGTGATAACATTTTTGGTTTCTGAGGCAAGTTTAACTGCTTAAAATTGCACAATGTGACAAGAGTGGCTTAGTAACATGTTGTAGCTGCCTTACAAATTAAGATTTATAATATTTATATTAAAGCAAATACAAATAAATGTTCATATTAACATTATGTTCATTATGTATAGAGTGGCATAACCTAGTTTTAAAAAGTGGGTGGGACAGTTGTGTGTATGTGTGTGTGTGTGTGTGTGTGGGGGGGGGGTGCTAATACAATGCTATGAGATATATAATAACAATTGCAGAAAGAAAAAAAACATTATAATGTACAGGAATCAATTTTTAGCCTAGAAATCTAGACGCACCCTAGCGGCAGCAAATTTAATCTGCCCGCAAGTGTCGTCTAGGAACTCTCAATACCCTTCTGAGCTGTATTCCCCTAATTCTTGCCGGGCCAATCACATCGTGTATAGAGGTGGCGGGCGGGACCATAATGACGACGGCCGAGTTGCGTTTGCGTGCTTCTAGTAAACACAGAAACTGGCGAACGGTGGCGGTCTTTCGAATCAGCTTGGACTGCGATTCTAGAAGACTTGGAGTTAAGCTTTTCTCTGAGAAAAGAACAAAGAACGGCACTGAAGTCATTCTTAAAAAGGGAAGATGTGTTCGGAGTTTAGCCGACCGGATATGGTGAATGTTTAATCTGTCAACAAGCTCCGTTTCACCTTCGTTGCTCTGGTTGGTGTAGCGCTATCCTATCGCGTGCAGAGGGAGTTTGAAAGACAACCGTTTATCCCGCCCCTCGGATTGAGCCCTGTCAATAGTGAGTTTCCAGACAAAACATCTTGATGTGGGTCTGGCTTGTCAGGCTAATCAATTTTAATAGTAAATTGGGTTTAATTTATCAACATAGTTTCATCTGTACATCTACTAATAATATTTCTGTCAGGACCACTATTGTCAATGATGATTGACTGACTATTAGAATATACTGTAGTTTAGATTGGAATGGTATGGTTCCGTTCTGGGCAAAAACTCCCTGCATATTCATGCAGCCTAGCATGGATAAGAGCAGGGAGAGCAGCGATAACCCCCCTTAGGGTAAACAGAACAGAACCAACATAATGTATTGCAGATATCATTAATGTTGTACAAAATAATTCAGGAATTTAATCTGATTCGAGGGAAATTAGAATACCAAATCCTGACAGGACGAGAGGAGGAGCTAGGGGTGGAGGAGGGTAAATGAGCTCTGGAGAAACACGATAGCTGCTGATAGTACTGAGGAGCTTATATATGTATGCTGTGATAGATTTCATATTCCTATAGGTAGACGTGATCAGCTGACGATATACTGCACAGGTCAGGGTGTGTGTATTGTAACTATATATATATATAGCCTATATAGCCTATATATTAGGGCCGGGACTTTAACGCGTTAATTAAGATTAATTAATTACGTGACTTTAACGCGTTAATTAATTACGCAAAAAAAAAATTTAAAAAAAAAATTAACCACACTTATTTTTGCACTGCGGAACGTTTTTCAATGAATGAGTTTCGACGGACCGATTATACTGGAACACCAACTAGCGCTCCGGAGTCACGACAACAACAAACCATGAGTGAACATGAACGAAGAAGCTGATGAGACTGCTCTGCTTGGCCTCATGGATGGGAAATTTTGTTTTAAAAAACGAAAGAATGAAAGCGTCGTCAAGAGCATGGTTGTGAGCAAGCTATACAACAAGGAATTTGGGTATCACCGCAGCACATCGAGCCTCAAATATCACAAATATGCTTTTGCTAAACTTAATGGCAAACATTGCGCTGGTCTGCTGGACTGAAATAAATAAACTATATTTTGTTGATTAAGTTTATGTATTCAGTCATTATTCAATGGTATACTAAAAATACATGTGAAAAATGACTTCTCATTGTTCTCAGGTCAAATATTTATATGCAATTAAAATGCAATTAATTTCGATTAATTAATTACAAAGCCTCTAATTAATTAGATTAATTTTTTTAATCGAGTCCCGGCCCTAATATATATACACTAGGGGTGACCCCTAATAGTCGAAGATTCGATGCATCGATATGCAGGACCGGATTCGATCACTGATCTCATGGTCGTATCTTTGCGGGTGTTATGAAACGAGGATCATACCATTTTGGCAATATGGGTGTGCTCAATATTAGTGTTATAAAGACGTGTTGCGCCGCTGAGCTTCGCACCGGACGCGCACGCCTTTAAAAATCAAACACAAATACACCGACGGCGGCATTCAACGCGCTGTCCGCGCGATTAAATGTATATTTCCCTCAAATCGTGAATGTACATACTGATTTCACCCTGTGCTACAAGATACACTCATCGTGCAGCTCTTCTGTCAGAAGTCGATTCAAAATTGAGCTCACGCGGATATAATGTTCACGTCTGCCTGGTGTGAGAGATGGCGCTGAGCTTCAGTCCGGTGGGCGACCCCCCTTCAGGCACAATCGGCTTAAGAATGTGCATATAAACGCACTCAAAGTGTTCTTTTCCTCTCTAGGCAGGTATTTTTTTTAGGTTTATTTATCAAAATGTTCTTTTATATATTTGTGTGATGTTCTGTGTTTCGATTGCAGCTTTTAAATGTTATGAGAGAACGGTTAATTTGCGAATGTGTAGTGTAGCCTAGTTTTGATCACTTTATTAAAAGTGGTGGCTGTGTGCCGTGTGTAAAGTAAAATAAAAATAGTCTTAGCCTCCTACTGACTAGTGTCCTGCCCTTCCCAACCCGTTTATACCGTTTATTTTTTTCTGGTCTATGGTTTACACACACACATATGATTCGACTATTGGTCGACCATAGAGAGATTTGAAAATTTTGATTCGAATGTGTAAATCCTTAGTCGGGGACACCCCTAATATACACACACTCTCCTAAAGGATTATTATTACTTTTGGCAGTTGCTTCAATGCATTTAGGGTTGTTGTCCTGGTCAAGACAATCTCCTGAACTCCAAACTGAATGTCAGAATGGGAAAGAAAGGTGATTTAAGCAATTTTGAGCATGGCATGGTTGTTGGTGCCAGACCAGCCGGTCTGAGTATTTCACAATCTGCTCAGTTACTGGGATTTTCACACACAACCATTTCTAGGGTTTACAAAGACTGGTGTGGAAAGGGAAAAACATCCAATATGCGGCAGTCCTGTGGGGCCAAAATGTCTTGCTGATGCTAGAGGTCAGAGGAGAATGGGCCGACTGATTCAGGCTGATAGAAGAGCAACTTTGACTGAAATAACCACTCGTTACAACCAAGGTATGCAGAAAAGCATTTGTGAAGCCACAACACGCACAACCTTGAGGGGGATGGGCTACAACAGCAGAAGACCCCACTGGGTACCACTCATCTCCACTACAAAGAGGAAAAAGAGGCTACAATTTGCACTAGCTCACCAAAATTGGACAGTTGAAGACTGGAAAAATTTTGCCAGGTCTGGTGAGTCTCGATTTTTGTCAAGACATTCAGATGGTTGAGTCAGAATTTTGTGTAAACACAATGATAACATGGATCCATTATGCCTTGTTACTACCACTGTGCAGGCTGGTGGTGGTGGTGGTGTAATGGTGTGGGGGATGTTTTCTTGGCACACTTTAGGCCCGTTAGTGCCAGCTCGGCATCGTTTAAATGCCATGGCTTACCTGAGCATTGTTACTGACCATGGCCATCCCTTTATGACCACCATGTACCCATTCTCTGATGGCTACTTCCAGCAGGATAATGCACCATGTCACAAAGCTCAAATAATTTCAAATTGGTTTCTTGAACATGGCAATGAGTTCACTGTACTAAAATGGCCCCCACAGTCACCAGATCTCAACCCAATAGAGCATCTGTTATTGGTTGATTAGATAATTGCATTAATGAGAAATAGAACAGGTGTTCCTAATAATCCTTTAGGGGAGTATATATATATTAGGGCTTTCAAAATGAATAACTAATCAATAATTACTAGTTAAAATATATATATATATATATATATATATTTTATCCGAATAGAAAACAGCAAATACTACGATGTATGTCATTTCGCCATTCAACCCATAAAAAATAAAAAATAAATAAAAAAAAAATCTAAATAATAATATATATATATATTTTGGGGTTGGAATTTCCAGCGAAAATAACTAACTGATGAGAAAAAAAAGCTACAAGGCCGGATTAGACCTACAACCTCTGACATGCTCACCGAATCATGAATCGATACAATGATTCATAACGGTTTGAATCTTTGTTTTGAAATCTGAGTATTTCTGAGCCATCGGGTTTCAACAAAAATATCTTCATTTGTGTTCCGAAGAAGAACGGAGGTCTTATGGATGTCGAACGACATGAGGGTGAGTAATTAATTTTTGGGTGAACAAACCCATAATACTGGATAAAAAACAAAAACATTCTCTAAATTCATTTTGCCACCACTGCTCAAAGCAGTTCTTAAATATTTCACAATTAATTGAGTACATAGCATAGTTTTATTGTGATTAAACATATTTATACCTATCTTAACCAGACTTTTGATTGGGTAAACATGGTTACAAAGAATTGTCTGTTTGATTCACTATTTTTCATTTTTTGTAAGAAAACAACTGGTGGAAGTTCAAACTAAATACAGTTGTCCCTCACAACATTCAGTTTAGTTATAGGCCCATGTGGGTTTCACATTGGATGAATCGTAGACAATTACATTTAATTCCCATTCGTTTTAGTCTTGAATATGTGGTGTCTAGTTTAATAAAATATTTGATTCTTCCTTTTCCATTGAGATACCTAGATAACAAAACAAAAAAATCTAAGTAAAGGACTGATGGCAGACGGTTTATATTTAATATTACGTTTATTTAATATACGAATATTTAAGTTTTCAAGTATAACATCCTCGAATGAATCAAAGCAGATTTAACAACACAAAATAAATTACAATTCAGCACTTCACATAGACAAACTGTATTGCTTATCTGACAAATCTCTTGGTACAATGTGTATATCAATTGTTTCTCCAGAACAACCTTGTGGGAGCCTTATTTGTGCCGTTTCCCAAAAACACATTTATGTCCCTTATGGCTGTATAGCAATCATATACTGATAGTGAATTAGTTCCAAATATTATCTGTCTGTAATCCTGACCAGAGTAAATCACTGTTATATTAGATAGCTAACTATCATACCTCTCTTCTGAAAGCTTTCATTCCTCAAATTCAGCCAACCCTTCAAAGTCTATTTAAGTTGAAGTCCATTTGGAGTAAACGTTTTGGAGGCCATCCTCGCCGACAAAGGTTTTGTGGTGTAGTACTCTAAATGTTTTCGTTTTCTAGTCTTAAAAAAAATTACTTTCAGCAGGGTATTTAAAGCAGTGGAAATCAGTGGAAAGTGGTAAACTGCAGTGTGCAAATCTATTAAGTGAATGCAAAGGCACATAATCTACACAAAAAACAAGACTACAGAAGACCTTCAAAAAAGTCTCTGAAAGAGCTTAAGACTAAATGCCATTTTATATTTTTATTCTATAAAATCCAAGGCCACATCAATCTGTGCACTTCTTGTGCGCAGAGCAAATGCCCATTATTCGTGACAGCTCATAAACTTACACTGCTTGGTCAAGGAGGGTGCACATAAAACAGAGTTACAGCATTAAAGGGAGAGTTCGTCCAAAAATGAAAATTTGGTCATTATTCATCTCATACTACTTCAGACCAATAATCCTTTCTTTCTTCATTGAAATAAAAATAGAGATATTTGGAATAATCTTAAAATGGATCATTTATTAAACGACAACAGTTAAGTGCTGTTTTAGCTACACAAATTACAAGCACACAAACAAAAAACTATTAAAAAATACTACCATAATTCTTTTGAGGCCACACAACAGTTTAAAAATTCACTATTTATTTACTGATAATCTTCTTACCCAGCAAGTAACTGAGAACTATTGACAGTTGAATTTAGATTTTGAGAATCAATCAGTCCAATTTGTGAACTGGCTCAACTGGTTCATTAAAAACAACAGAGTCAAAAAAGAATGATTATTTTGCTGATTTGGTTCTCAAATTAAACTCACTGACTCAATGATCCGGTCACAGCCGTGCTGTGGAAAACCTTATCACAGAATAATTATTTATATTTCATGTGGCATCAAAATACTTGAAAACAAAGTTGTTGACAATTCATATAAGATTATTTTCTGGTGTTATTTTTTAGCAAACCAGTCATTTAGCAACCTAACCAATGAGGTGACTATGTTGTTGTGTCAGTTGCATTAAAAATTCTGTGTTCCACAGAAAGAAAGAAAAAATACGGCGTTTTGAATGAAATGAAAGTGAATAAATAATGGCATCCTTTAAATGCCCAATGTGGTCTGACATGAAACAAATATATACCCACCATCATCCTTGGTCCTCTCCAGGACTGTGGGGCTGCTGAGTTGCCCATCGCCGATTCGTGTAAAAGCCAAAACTTGGATTTCGTACTGGACGTATTTACGCAGGTTCCTCAGCAAGACAGACTGCGTCAGATTCCCTTTAACCACGTTCACCTGTGCCTCCGAATCAGAGTCTTTCTCTTTGTACAGAACCTGGAAGAATAAGCATATTAAGCATGATTACAGCTCTCATCATGGTTGTGAGGTTTTGTGATTGTGACTGACTTTAATTTAAGATCACATTCAAATTGAAACACACAGGCGTGAAGTTGGTTCCTCTGGGTCTACTGTTCAGCAGGCTGAAATTTTTTTTGTTATGTTTTACCCCCATAAAGCCCCCTGTCTTAATTACTGTTGACTTTAAACCAGAGGAGCTTCTCTGAACATATGGGTACACATCAACTCATCTAACTGCAAATATTTATCTTTCTGCAAGGGTCAGACTTTCAATGAATGCATGAATGACCCAGCTCATTACTTAAAAAAAGAAACAGAAAGAAAAGCTTCTGGAACATGCTTTATAGGGCTTCTAAGTAAAAAAAAAAAAAGTATATTACAATGGTATTACATAACATAGAATGCATAAAAAGTTCAAATGATTATATAAAACTTTCTACTAACCTTTTCTTGATTATCAAGAAAATATAGTTTTGTTTTGTAAGATATATTTACACACACACACACACACACACACACACACACACACACACACACACACACACACACACCTATACGGGTTTATGTGGTTTATGAGGACACTTCAGCCCAAACCAGTTTTTTGGTGTATTACAGGGACACCCCTTTTCACTTGCTCTACAGTGATGTGGAGGGTATCAAAAATTTTGTTTTGAGCCAAACAACACAGATTTCTCTTCAGAATTTGTATACACACAACACAACTTATAATATTACCACCTGACAATATACATAATTATGAGGACACATAATTAAGTGTCTAAGCCCCGCCTATGAAAAAAAACGAAATTATAAGGACAGTGGATACACAACACACATAAATGACATTAATGTGTATTAGAGGGACAAACATGAATTAATGGGACATTGCAATACACAAACACAAACGTGAAGGCATTGTGCATTAAAAGGACACACCTGATTTATGAGGACAAATGAACACAGTACTGAGACTGCAAACACATCCTCACCTGTGGGTCATACTCCAACACACAACCATTCTAAACTATGATATTCTGATATCTCAATATGCAACTATGTCTTTTACACTATACTGCTATTTGTGTGATCACATGACCTTTAAACAGACATGAGGACATACGACAGTGCACACCTTCAGAGAACAAGAAGTTTATTAGTGCTCGTTTACAACATTACAGCTGTTGCCCTGACAATATTACATAAATCACAAGATACTTAAAACCTCTCATAAACATAATTAACAAAAATTGCTGAAAATAAATGAAAGGGTCCCCCCTCATGTTTTTTTCTAAACCTGTTTGAGTTTCTTTCTTCTGCTGAACACAAAGGAAGATATTTTGAAGAATGTGGGTGAGCAGACGGGTGACGGTAGCCATGAGTTCAATAGCACAGAAAAAACACTTCGGCAGACAATTTCAACATCCCTTTAAAGCTTTCAACAGAAGTTTAAGACATAGCCATACATTTGAACAAAACAGAATAAACAGCAGCGGCAACAGAAGAAAAAACAAACATGGGTAACACTTTAGAATAACGTTCAGTTATAAGTTTAGATGATGAACTAAATCATTTACAAAACATAACTATACATTCATTAATGATTAATAAGTGATATGCTAACCATTAACAAATGTGATGTTTATTATCAAAACAGATCAATAGTAGATGTTTGAGTTATTAGATGATGTACTATAATTAACACTTAAACATTATTGGAGTATTTATGTCAAACTTGTTTTAGTGTCATCTCAAACAATGGCTAATCTTGAACAAATGATGAACAGACTATTAGTAAATGATCAGTAATGTATTGATGAATCCAAGTTTTCAGCTGGTGTGTGTTCAACTGCACACACATGCTAAAGCAGCATCATTGAGAAGAGTCGTTCCAGTCAGGGGACTGCAGTGTGTTCTGAATCTCTGCAGTCCTCTGTGTGGGATCTGGGATAAAGTGAAGCGGTTTAATGTCCTCTGACACACACATCAGGTGATGAGCAGAAGTGTCAGAGGTCGAACCCTCACCGGTCAGCACTTACACTAGTGTTCAACACCTACTACAGGTGATGTGGAACTCATTTACAACTCTTTCTGCATCCCCTAATCTAAAGTGTACACTACAATTGTATACACATCACTTGTATATGAATATATGGTATAGCATTCCACTAAAAATGAATGAATGTATTAACCAATAACTTATAAATTACTTATAACTGAATTAACAAAACAGTCATAAAATGTTAGCATACTACTAAGTCATTTATGAATGTCATGTTTTGTAAATGATTAGTTCATCATTATCTAATAACTTATAAGTGACTTATAACTGAACATTATTATAAAGTGTTACCAAACATTTAGCAAGTTTCATGTAAGCGATAATCCCTGATTCCTGACAAAGGCTCGCTGTTTTGCTGAAGCCGGAGGCTCTGCAGTTTACCCGGTGAACTGTGCTCAGTTCTGCAGACTCCGCTGGAGGCCATATCTGCCGTTTTCTTCTTGCCTCGCCCCTTCAGAAGATTCAAGAATCCCTACAAAAGAGGAAAACAGATTCTTTAACCCATGGGGTGAAAACCACTTCCTTTTCTCCCAACTCGTCCCACTGTCCTCACCCTCATCTTTAGTCTAGAACTGATTAATAATCGGAGACAAAAGTGATGGGCTGCTGTTTGTTAAATACTTGTGTTTGTTGTGTGTGTGTGTGTGTGGCCTACACCTGGGTTATGAGGACATGTGTTTTGTGAGGACACGTGATTTATGAGGACATTCTCATAAGATGATGTTCCTGATGTTTGACTTGACTGAAGAACCTCAGTGTTGTGTGTGTGTATGTGTGGCTTACACCTGGGTTATGAGGACACATGATTTATGAGGACATTATCATAAGATGATGTTCCTGATGTTTGACCTGACTGAAGAACCTCAGTGTTGTGTGAGTGTGTGTGTGTGGCTTACACCTGGGTTATGAGGACACATGATTTATGAGGACATTATCATAAGATGATGTTCCTGATGTTTGACCTGACTGAAGAACCTTAGTGTTGTGTGTGTATGTGTGGCTTACACCTGGGTTATGAGGACACATGATTTATGAGGACATTATCATAAGATGATGTTCCTGATGTTTGACTTGACTGAAGAACCTTAGTGTTGTGTGTGTATGTGTGGCTTACACCTGGGTTATGAGGACACATGATTTATGAGGACATTATCATAAGATGATGTTCCTGATGTTTGACTTGACTGAAGAACCTTAGTGTTGTGTGTGTATGTGTGGCTTACACCTGGGTTATGAGGACACATGATTTATGAGGACATTATCATAAGATGGTGTTCCTGATGTTTGACTTGACTGAAGAACTTCAGTGTTGTGTGTGTATGTGTGTGTGTGTGACTTACACCTGGGTTATGAGGACACATGATTTATAAGGACATTCTCATAAGATGATGTTCCTGATGTTTGACCTGACTGAAGAACCTCAGTGTTGTGTGTGTGGCTTACACCTGGGTTATGAGGACACATGATTTATGAGGACATTATCATAAGATGATGTTCCTGATGTTTGACTTGACTGAAGAACCTCAGTGTTGTGTGTGTGTGTGTGTGGCTTACACCTGGGTTATGAGGACACATGATTTATAAGGACATTATCATAAGATGATGTTCCTGATGTTTGACTTGACTGAAGAACTTCAGTGTTGTGTGTGTATGTGTGGCTTACACCTGGGTTATGAGGACACATGATTTATGAGGACATTATCATAAGATGATGTTCCTGATGTTTGACTTGACTGAAGAACCTCAGTGTTGTGTGTGTGTGTGTGTGGCTTACACCTGGGTTATGAGGACACATGATTTATAAGGACATTCTCATAAGATGATGTTCCTGATGTTTGACCTGACTGAAGAACCTCAGTGTTGTGTGAGTGTGTGTGTGTGTGGCTTACACCTGGATTATGAGGACACATGATTTATAAGGACATTCTCATAAGATGATGTTCCTGATGTTTGACCTGACTGAAGAACCTCAGTGTTGTGTGAGTGTGTGTGTGTGTGGCTTACACCTGGGTTATGAGGACACATGATTTATAAGGACATTATCATAAGATGATGTTCCTGATGTTTGGCCTGACTGAAGAACCTCAGTGTTGTGTGAGTGTGTGTGTGTGTGTGGCTTACACCTGGATTATGAGGACACATGATTTATAAGGACATTATCATAAGATGATGTTCCTGATGTTTGACCTGACTGAAGAACCTCAGTGTTGTGTGTGTGTGTGGCTTACACCTGGGTTATGAGGACACATGATTTATGAGGACATTCTCATAAGATGATGTTCCTGATGTTTGACTTGACTGAAGAACCTCAGTGTTGTGTGTGTGTGAGTGTGTGTGTGTGGCTTACACCTGGGTTATGAGGACACATGATTTATGAGGACATTCTCATAAGATGATGTTCCTGATGTTTGACTTGATTGAAGAACCTCAGTGTTGTGTGTGTGTGAGTGTGTGTGTGTGGCTTACACCTGGGTTATGAGGACACATGATTTATGAGGACATTATCATAAGATGATGTTCCTGATGTTTTAGTTGACTGAAGAACCTCAGTGTTGTGTGTGTGTGTGGCTTACACCTGGGTTGTGAGGACAAGTAATTACGGGGATATGGAATAACATACTTGAACACAACTCATGGTTGACTCAAAGTGCTGTCCAATACACATGAAGACAAACATAATAGAAAGAGAATACAAACAATACAGTAGATAAGTTATACCTGGTTAAAAGCTAACCCTAACCCTAATTATATGTAGTAAAAAGTTATAGTTAACCTCTAGTCTGGCTAACCCTGACCCTGATCATAACAGAAGTAGGTAGTAATAGTTATAGTTAACCTCTAGTCTGGCTAACCCTAACCCTGATCATAACAGAAGTAGGTAGTAAAAGTTATAGTTAACCTCTAGTCTGGCTAACCCTAACCCTGATCATAACAGAAGTAGGTAGTAAAAGTTATAGTTAACCTCTAGTCTGGCTAACCCTGACCCTGATCATAACAGAAGTAGGTAGTAAAAGTTATAGTTAACCTCTAGTCTGGCTAACCCTGACCCTGATCTTAACAGAAGTAGGTAGTAGAAGTTATAGTTAACCTCTAGTCTGGCTAACCCTTACCCTGATCATAACAGACGTAGGTAGTAGAAGTTATAGTTAACCTCTAGTCTGGCTAACCCTAACCCTGATCATAACAGAAGTAGGTAGTAAAAGTTATAGTTAACCTCTAGTCTGGCTAACCCTGACCCTGATCATAACAGAAGTAGGTAGTAAAAGTTATAGTTAACCTCTAGTCTGGCTAACCCTAACCCTGATCATAACCAAAGTAGGTAGTAAAAGTTATAGTTAACCTCTAGTCTGGCTAACCCTAACCCTGATCATAACAGAAGTAGGTAGTAAAAGTTATAGTTAACCTCTAGTCTGGCTAACCCTGACCCTGATCATAACAGAAGTAGGTAGTAAAAGTTATAGTTAACCTCTAGTCTGGCTAACCCTGACCCTGATCTTAACAGAAGTAGGTAGTAAAAGTTATAGTTAACCTCTAGTCTGGCTAACCCTGACCCTGATCTTAACAGAAGTAGGTAGTAGAAGTTATAGTTAACCTCTAGTCTGGCTAACCCTGACCCTGATCTTAACAGAAGTAGGTAGTAGAAGTTATAGTTAACCTCTAGTCTGGCTAACCCTAACCCTGATCATAACAGAAGTAGGGCTGTTTCGAATGCCATTTTTTGAGCTTCGAAGCTTAGGTGGCAATCAATATCGAATATTCGAAGCTTCGGTGGGTGGGGCTAAATATATAATAATAGTGTCGGTTTGCATTTGTATCATCTTTCATGACTTCACGTTTCACTCTTCGGCATCGTAAATGTGTTGCGGCAGACCCAGTGGAGTGCAGTGTTGCATTTGGTGCAATATGATCAGGTGGCACACATTCTTTAAATATTAATAAACATTTAATAATCTTTTAAATAGAACAGTTTCCGGTACGCATTACACGGGGCAGGTTTATGCTCCGAAAACGGACAGTGCACAAGTGATACAAAACACAAAGTCTGTTGAGAGCAAGAACTTTAATAAGGTATTAATAACGAACCTTTCTTTAAAACAAATGAATCCCAAAACAGAAATTAAATTAGTAACACACAGTGATTTCAATGAACTGTAATAAATAAAGAACACGGTAGCATGCTTATAAACAGTTGAATAAGAATAAATGAATTGTTTTTAAAATGACACAAAATGTAATATATATTACAATTAGTTTTATTCTATATAAGGGATTTATTTTGTCTTATTCTGACTTTTTGTTAATTTAAATCTTTAAAATGCGCGATGCTTTTATTGAAAGCATGTTGTGGTGTTTTTTTAAATTTATTATTATTATTTCAAGCATGAGTGAGAATGAGTCCGCGACGGAAGTCACGTGTTGAAAAAAAAACCCCGAATTTTCGAATCTCAAAACTGAAAATCGAATGCCACCTCACCGAACGAATATTCGATTATTCTAGTACAGCCCTAAACAGAAGTAGGTAGTAAAAGTTATAGTAGACCTATAGTCTGGCTAACCCTAACCCTGATCATGACAGAAGTAGGTAGTAAAAGTTATTGTTAACCTATAGTCTGGCTAACCCTAACCCTGATCATGACAGAAGTAGGAAGTAAAAGTTATTGTTAACCTCTAGTCTGGCTAACCCTAATCCTGATCATAACAGAAGTAGGTAGTAAAAGTTATAGTAGACCTCTAGTCTGGCTAACCCTAACCCTGATCATAACAGAAGTAGGTAGTAAAAGTTATAGTAGACCTATAGTCTGTCTAACCCTAACCCTGATCATAACAGAAGTAGGTAGTAAAAGTTATAGTTAACCTCTAGTCTGTCTAACCCTAACCCTGATCATAACAGAAGTAGGTAGTAAAAGTTATAGTTTACCTCTAGTCTGTCTAATCCTAATCCTGATCATAACAGAAGTAGGTAGTAAAAGTTATAGTTAACCTCTAGTCTGGCTAACCCTGACCCTGATCATAACCAAAGTAGGTAGTAAAAGTTATAGTTTACCTCTAGTCTGGCTAACCCTTACCCTGATCATAACAGAAGTAGGTAGTAAAAGTTATAGTAGACCTCTAGTCTGGCTAACCCTGACCCTGATCATGACAGAAGTAGGTAGTAAAAGTTATAGTAGACCTCTAGTCTGGCTAACCCTAACCCTGATCATAACAGAAGTAGGTAGTAAAAGTTATAGTTTACCTCTAGTCTGTCTAATCCTAATCCTGATCATAACAGAAGTAGGTAGTAAAAGTTATAGTAGACCTCTAGTCTGGCTAACCCTAACCCTGATCATGACAGAAGTAGGTAGTAAAAGTTATAGTTAACCTCTAGTCTGTCTAACCCTAACCCTGATCATAACAGAAGTAGGTAGTAAAAGTTATAGTTTACCTCTAGTCTGGCTAACCCTGACCCTGATCATGACAGAAGTAGGTAGTAAAAGTTATAGTAGACCTCTAGTCTGGCTAACCCTAACCCTGATCATAACCAAAGTAGGTAGTAAAAGTTATAGTTTACCTCTAGTCTGGCTAACCCTTACCCTGATCATAACAGAAGTAGGTAGTAAAAGTTATAGTTTACCTCTAGTCTGGCTAACCCTTACCCTGATCATAACAGAAGTAGGTAGTAAAAGTTATTGTTAACCTATAGTCTGGCTAACCCTAACCCTGATCATGACAGAAGTAGGTAGTAAAAGTTATTGTTAACCTCTAGTCTGGCTAACCCTAATCCTGATCATAACAGAAGTAGGTAGTAAAAGTTATAGTAGACCTCTAGTCTGGCTAACCCTAACCCTGATCATAACAGAAGTAGGGAGTAAAAGTTATAGTAGACCTATAGTCTGTCTAACCCTAACCCTGATCATAACAGAAGTAGGTAGTAAAAGTTATAGTTTACCTCTAGTCTGGCTAACCCTGACCCTGATCATGACAGAAGTAGGTAGTAAAAGTTATAGTAGACCTCTAGTCTGGCTAACCCTAACCCTGATCATAACCAAAGTAGGTAGTAAAAGTTATAGTTTACCTCTAGTCTGGCTAACCCTTACCCTGATCATAACAGAAGTAGGTAGTAAAAGTTATAGTTTACCTCTAGTCTGGCTAACCCTTACCCTGATCATAACAGAAGTAGGTAGTAAAAGTTATAGTTAACCTCTAGTCTGGCTAACCCTAACCCTGATCATAACCAAAGTAGGTAGTAAAAGTTATAGTTAACCTCTAGTCTGGCTAACCCTTACCCTGATCATAACAGAAGTAGGTAGTAAAAGTTATAGTTAACCTCTAGTCTGGCTAACCCTAACCCTGATCATAACCAAAGTAGGTAGTAAAAGTTATAGTTTACCTCTAGTCTGGCTAATCCTAACCCTGATCATAACAGAAGTAGGTAGTAAAAGTTATCGTTAACCTATAGTCCGGCGGCCCGCCACATTCTAATCTGCCCCGATTTTACCAGATTTTAGTTTGACTGACAGATGCTTTGCCAAAGCAATTGAGTAAAACACAACTTCAAAGAAACTGAGAATGCTGAAAAATGTTAAAAAAAAATAATATGTTTGGTTTATTATGAAACTGATAATGAACCAAAAATTAAATTTTTTACATTGCTGAAATGAAATAAGTATTCTGTTTCTGCATATTTATGTAAAAGAGAAGCGCACACTTTGCTCATGCAAACAGCTTCTGATCTGGTGTTTTCAGCGTATCAGGTCACAGTAACACACACACACAACACTGAGGTTCTTCAGTCAAGTCAAACATCAGGAACATCATCTTATGATAATGTCCTCATAAATCATGTGTCATCATGACCCAGGTGTAAGCCACACACACACACACAACACTGAGGTTCTTCAGTCAAGTCAAACATCAGGAACATCATCTTATGATAATGTCCTCATAAATCATGTGTCCTCATAACCCAGGTGTAAGCCACACATACACACACAACACTGAGGTTCTTCAGTCAAGTCAAACATCAGGAACATCATCTTATGATAATGTCCTCATAAATCATGTGTCCTCATAACCCAGGTGTAAGCCACACACACACACAACACTGAGGTTCTTCAGTCAGGCCAAACATCAGGAACATCATCTTATGATAATGTCCTTATAAATCATGTGTCCTCATAACCCAGGTGTAAGCCACACACACACACACAAAACACTGAGGTTCTTCAGTCAAGTCAAACATCAGGAACATCATCTTATGAGAATGTCCTCACAAATCATGTGTCCTCATAACCCAGGTGTAAGCCACACACACACACAACACTGAGGTTCTTCAGTCAAGTCAAACATCAGGAACATCATCTTATGAGAATGTCCTCACAAATCATGTGTCCTCATAACCCAGGTGTTAGCCACACACACACATACACACACAACACTGAGGTTCTTCAGTCAAGTCAAACATCAGGAACATCATCTTATGATAATGTCCTCATAAATCATGTGTCCTCATAACCCAGGTGTAAGCCACACACACACATACACACACAACACTGAGGTTCTTCAGTCAAGTCAAACATCAGGAACATCATCTTATGAGAATGTCCTCATAAATCATGTGTCCTCATAACCCAGGTGTAAGCCACACACACACACAACACTGAGGTTCTTCAGTCAGGCCAAACATCAGGAACATCATCTTATGAGAATGTCCTTATAAATCATGTGTCCTCATAACCCAGGTGTAAGTCACACACACACACATACACACACAACACTGAGGTTCTTCAGTCAGGCCAAACATCAGGAACATCATCTTATGATAATGTCCTCATAAATCATGTGTCCTCATAACCCAGGTGTAAGCCACACACACACACACACACACAACACTGAGGTTCTTCAGTCAAGTCAAACATCAGGAACATCATCTTATGATAATGTCCTTATAAATCATGTGTCCTCATAACCCAGGTGTAAGCCACACACACACAACACTGAGGTTCTTCAGTCAAGTCAAACATCAGGAACATCATCTTATGATAATGTCCTCATAAATCATGTGTCCTCATAACCCAGGTGTAAGCCACACATACACACACAACACTGAGGTTCTTCAGTCAAGTCAAACATCAGGAACATCATCTTATGATAATGTCCTCATAAATCATGTGTCCTCATAACCCAGGTGTAAGCCACACACACACACAACACTGAGGTTCTTCAGTCAGGCCAAACATCAGGAACATCATCTTATGATAATGTCCTTATAAATCATGTGTCCTCATAACCCAGGTGTAAGCCACACACACACACAACACTGAGGTTCTTCAGTCAAGTCAAACATCAGGAACATCATCTTATGAGAATGTCCTCACAAATCATGTGTCCTCATAACCCAGGTGTTAGCCACACACACACATACACACACACAACACTGAGGTTCTTCAGTCAAGTCAAACATCAGGAACATCATCTTATGATAATGTCCTCATAAATCATGTGTCCTCATAACCCAGGTGTAAGCCACACACACACATACACACACAACACTGAGGTTCTTCAGTCAAGTCAAACATCAGGAACATCATCTTATGAGAATGTCCTCATAAATCATGTGTCCTCATAACCCAGGTGTAAGCCACACACACACACAACACTGGGGTTCTTCAGTCAGGCCAAACATCAGGAACATCATCTTATGAGAATGTCCTTATAAATCATGTGTCCTCATAACCCAGGTGTAAGTCACACACACACACATACACACACAACACTGAGGTTCTTCAGTCAGGCCAAACATCAGGAACATCATCTTATGATAATGTCCTCATAAATCATGTGTCCTCATAACCCAGGTGTAAGCCACACACACACACACACAACACTGAGGTTCTTCAGTCAAGTCAAACATCAGGAACATCATCTTATGATAATGTCCTTATAAATCATGTGTCCTCATAACCCAGGTGTAAGCCACACACACACACACAACACTAAGGTTCTTCAGTCAGGTCAAACATCAGGAACATCATCTTATGATAATGTCCTTATAAATCATGTGTCCTCATAACCCAGGTGTAAGCCACACACACACACTCACACAACACTGAGGTTCTTCAGTCAGGTCAAACATCAGGAACATCATCTTATGATAATGTCCTCATAAATCATGTGTCCTCATAACCCAGGTGTAAGCCACACACACACACACACAACACTGAGGTTCTTCAGTCAGGTCAAACATCAGGAACATCATCTTATGAGAATGTCCTTATAAATCATGTGTCCTCACAACCCAGGTGTAAGCCACACACACACACACACACACACACACACAACACTGAGGTTCTTCAGTCAAGTCAGACATCAGGAACATCTTCTTATGATAAGGTCCTCACAAAACGTGTAAGCCACACACACCTGACATACTGTGATGCATTTAAAGTCAGGAACATTACCTTGGATAATATGAATCTTTAAAATAATCTTACAAATGCTAAATAGGTTATGTAAAGTTTACAGTACCGTGCATTTCCTTGGCCACTCAGAATCGCCGTAATTGTGTGATATCTTCACCAGGACAGATGCTCCTTACAGCAAATAGGCAAACGTGAAGTTTTTCTATCCACACGGATCGTCTTCATCCAGTTGTTTGGATTCATATGTTCAGAGATTACAAGTCATCCAAAGGGAACTGTCATCTCGGGCTGATCAACACTAAATAAATGACAATTCAACTTTCAATTAAGAATTCTTATTCCTGTTAGACACAAAAAAAGACAATATTAGTGATGAAAATCTAATATCATCAAATATATTCTTTGTGATCACCAGTCATTTAATAGTTTAATAGCGTTTGGTATTAAGATGTGTTTTGGACGATCAGATCAAAAGTGGATGATGCTCAACACAGGTGTAAATGGGGTTTAAAACATTTTGAGCTTGTCAACTTTCAACCACTTCCAGAAGTTGGAAAACTCATTCGACCAGATTGCTTTCGTAGTGTAATGTCTGTGTGGTTGAATGTGTTCAAACAGTCACAAAAGACCGCCTGCTCTCCGCTGAATGACCTAATGTGGAAACTAGAGATGCTTCGATACCAGTATCGGTATCAGCCCAAAATACCAGAGAAAGATGAAATAAATGCATCTAATTAACAGAATATTAAACAAAATTAAATATCCATACTATAGCTGCTGTGCACAAGCTGATGAGTGAAACACGCAGAGTGGATTGAGCTGACGTTTTTCACAGACATCGCTGAAAATGATGGCCCATAATTACACAGACTTCTGTTTCATGCACTTGACTGCTAACCCACTCACCAGGACACATTTGGATTAAAAATACATTGTATATGCAAATAAAAAAAGGTTGAAGGTTACATTACATTTTAATATAAGATGTAAAATTTTTATTTGACATAAGAAGACACAGATATGACAGTTAATACATTTAAAAATACTGTTCACCTCTGACTTTATTGATCAGTTATTTTAGGGTTTGGATCTTCTCTTGAGTCTTTGACTAGGCTAGGCACTTCTTTAATGTATCAAACATGAAACAAAACGTAAAAACATAAAACGTTTTGTGACCAAATGTAAATAAATCGTTTTGATAAATCAGATATATCTAATCTGTAAAAATGCATGAAATGACCAGGTGTAAACATGCCCTTTAAGAACTCGAACGTTGATATAATTAGATTTTTGGCTGAGCTGGGTCCACCTTGTCACTGACAGGCGTTAACAGCTCACGATGAAAATGGCTGACGTGGTTTCTCAAGTTAGTGGTATTACCCCATGCACATTTTATTTGTGCGTGACATAATTTTCACACAGCACGTGTGTTCTCCAGGTCGTGCTTACCACCAGGTTGTTCAAAAAATCCGAAATGTGCCCAGATGTCTGCTTTTAAAATAGTTGGAGCATTTTTAACTACTCACACTCGTGTCTCGCCTCCCTCTGCCTTTGTATGCTACCGCGACAATGCACATACACGACAAATGATGGCAGAAAAGCGTCAGTACATTATAATAGGTTATGGTCTATTACTGAACTGATACCGAATCGTCCTTGTCTGCATCGCGATGCATCAAAAAAAACAAATAATTTCGACAGCCCAACTAGGCATGTTTCCTATTAATTGTCCTAGGAACCTCTAAGTTTATTTTAATTTTTGTGTATTTTGTATTACTCTATAATGTTGTAGTTGAAGGTTATTTAAAAATATACAAAACAGGCCAAAAGTTTGGACACGTTACTATGTGTAATGTTTTTGAAAGAAGTTTCTTCTGCTCATCAAGCCTGCATTTATTTGATCAAAAATACAGAACAAAAATTAATATTGTGATATATTATTACAATTTAAAATATTTGTTTTTCAATGTATTCTACTTTAAATGATCATTTATTTCTGTGATCAAAGCTGATTTTTCAGCATCGTTCCTCCAGTCTTCAGTGATCATGATCCTTCAGAAATCATTCTCATATTCTGATTTATTATGAGTGTTGGACACAGTTCTGCTCACTAATATATTTGATGAATAAAAGGTTCAAAAGAACTGCATTTATTCAAAATAAAAACATATTTTCAAATAATATAAATCTCCTTTACTATCACTTTTTATCAATTTAACACATCCTTGCTGAACAAAATTATTGATTTATTTAAAAAAAGAAATAAAAAAATTACTGACCAGTAGTGTATACTGTTGTTACAAAAGATTTCTATTTTTAAAACATTTGCTTCTTTTTTTTATTTTTATTTTTTTTACTTTTTATTCATCAAAGTATTATAAAAACATATCACAGGTTATTAAATATATTAGTGAGCAGAACTGTTTCCAACACTCATAATGAATCCTCATCTGAGAATGATTTCTGACGGATCGTGATCACTGAAGACTGGAGGAATGATCCTGAACATTCAGCTCTGATCACAGAAATAAATCATCATTTAAAGTAGAATAAATTGAAAAACAAATATTTTAAATTGTAATAATATATCACAATATTAATTTTTTTCTGTATTTTTGATCAAATAAATGCAGGGTTGATGAGCAGAAGAAACTTCTTTCAAAAACATTACAAATAGTAATGTGTCCAAACTTTTGGCCTGTACTATATATATATATGCAAATATAGGGAGTTACTTTCAAGTCCTGCCTCTTTTGTCATAAAATTAAGTTGTTATGGGGAAAAATAATGTCTAAAATAAAGTCTGGCCCACCAGGAATTTCAATGGGCCCACCCTGCATCTCAAAGCTGGAGCCGGGCCTGTGATACAGCAATAGCATGAACAGTGGAAGTAACTGTAGCTCCTATAATACAGTTTAACAGGCATAATTAGGCATGCAAATAACTGAAGGATATCTATTTGCTAAGCCAACTCAATTTGATTCATATTCTTTTGGTTTCTCTATTCATTATTTTTAAAAATGAAAAATGCAATGAAAATACAAGTTATTGGTACTATTGGTAAGTTGGAAGTTCGTTCTGGAAAAGTGGTATCAGTTCATCCCTAGCGTAAACATTACAGGACGTGTGCAAGACAGTCAGCTAATTACCCAAGTTACCCAAGAGAAAAAACGTAGAGCACAATGTTCTCTCTCACCATTTCTTGATTTCTGACACATTCACAGTGTTCGGCTGGTCTCCGGTCACGTTAATGTGTAAATTGCGTGAGATAATTTTTGTCCATTAGAACAAAAGACCCGAAAAAGCCCATACATTTACTCACCCATACACCCTCCCTTTGAAGAAATCAGGACAGAAGTGGTTGAAAATGAATAAAAGAGACTGACTAAAACACCAAGTGTAAACGGGAATGTGTGTCCCTCATCTACTCGAGATCCGATCGACCAAAACGCATCTTAATACCAGGTGTAAATTAGGGATGCACAATTTATTGCCACCATATCGTTATCATCCAATAAATGGACATTATTAATGTTAACGTTATCAATCCGATATGAAAATTATGCCGATATATATAAGCTGATAGATCATGTAATTTTCCTTCAGCTGAGACACTTCAGATGCGCAGTATTCATCATGATGGTTTTGAATTGCTTGATATGATTGGAATCACTTTTTTAAAAATGTAATGTAAGGGGGGGGCTTACATTAGCTTACATTGTTGCAGCCATTAAAATAGTTCAGTTTTGTTTTTAATGTCAAAGTAGTTATATTTTGTTTCGTTTCATTGTTAAGTTAATTTAGAAAAATGTTTAGAGCAATTTTTTGTTTGTTAAATTAAAGTTTACATTTTTTTAAGTGACGACCAAGTGGCCAGTGGCCAACAGTGAGTAAACCGCATGTTTAATCAATTTAGCCTCTCAAATCAACTATTGACTTGTCTTGCCTATAATAAAATCCATAGATTTAAAACACTTCAAGTATCACAATGTTAGTTAATTTAGCCTACTATAATATTACCTCCACATTAAAAAGGCATTTTTGACGAGCTGAGGCAGGCTGATGCTGCTCGCAACGGCACTCACAAACGAAACGAGCTTAACAATCTAAACAAATAAAAAAATAAAAGAACATGCAGTTTGTATTATACCTTACACCTCTGCAAAATGAATATAAATCAGATCTTAAATTCCCGCGGTATAGCCTATATTTAACGGAGTTCACAGCAACGAAAGCAAAAGATTCAAGATGCATTTTATTCAGCAGCTCAAAGACCGCAAAATGAAAGAGCGAAGCACTGGTAAGATCATTTATTAATTTTTATTGAAGATGATTGTGTTTTTGAGCATCTAAGACTTAGACTACGACCATTTGCGTTGGCTTGCTTTACTCATTTGCGGCGATGCGTGTTGCAGCTCCATCATATCTATCTGACTACAACCTATAGCCCATAACACGCTCTCACACACGTTTATTATTTAACCATTTGCCAGGAGTAAAATTTACACGTGGTTTAAGATACCTGGTCAGAGAAAATGAATGAAGAAATCATTTGTAAAAAGGCCCTAACTCTACCAGCTGCTGAAGAAACGCGCGCTGCTGCTGGCGCTGGACTCTTTAACCCTGAGCGAGCATGTCTTGACAGTCGAGTAAGCTATCATGGTCTCATGATGTTTCCACCAGTGCAGCACATCTCATTGTTCCTTTTAATTAATCAAATAAATATAAAACAAATGAGAAGCCTAAAAAGGTCCGAAGCCCGGCCCACATTTAGGTATGACGTGAAAATTATCCCGAAGTCCGGCCCTAGGGGCGTAAAAAAGTCGGGCTCTGCTCTAGTGTGAATCTAGGTTCTATTGTTGAGCTGTACTGTATGTTCTGCTGTTTGCACAATAAAATAAAAACGTGAAAAAAGTATTTTTAACGGGTCACAGATACTCGTCGGTTGTATTTTTATGTAATGCTAAGTCAATATTATAATCGTATCAGTTAACTGTTAATAATCGATTAATAAGCATCGCTTGTCGGTCGGGAAAATTAACCGAAATGAGCATCCCTAGTAGAGAGGTTTATATAAAGGGGTTTGAGTGATCAATTATCAGTATTTACATTTCTCTCCGATACGGCAGGAAATTAATGTGGAGGATTTGAACTGTGAAGATGATTGACAGCAGTTTAAACTGTGATATGATGCACATAACTAAGCAACAGAGTCCGTTAAAGATAATAAAGTAGTATGTCCCAAAACTTGCATACTCTTCTGCTACACACTCAAAAGTATATACTTTTGTTCACAAAAAGAGTTTACTTTTAGGACGTAGTATAAGTAGGCGAATTGGGACGCAGCGTATGTCTTTTGGAATTAAAGTGCGCAGTGATCTGCCTTGAAACTCGAGCTGGCGCCGGCTGTTCTTCCCTGCCAAAAAACAGAATGGGTCACGTGACCTCCAGAGCTCTATAGGATGCGTTTGGTTGAGTTAATTAACGTTGGAGTAAAGCGCTTTATAGTACCGTTGATCATCTTTAGCTTCAGCACGTACTGCTCAAACAGTGATGCACAACATTAATAACTACTGGGACTGTCCTATACATAACATTACACTGAGAACACTCTTGTAATAAAATGCTGTTAATTCTTTGGGATTAGCTGTTGTGTTTCAGTGCGTTGTTGCAGAAGGGCAATTCTACAACAGGAGTTACACAGATTAGCATGTAACTTAGTCAAAGCTTCACTTGAGCATTTGCGTAATTTTTTGCAGATATAAGCAATATAGCGTGTTTCATTGAGTTAATAACCCGCAGCACATCATTGTACGAGTGATCATCTTAATCTTTAGCGCACGCTCTGTAGCAATGCACAACATTAATAACATATGATTGGGGTTGTCATATTACATTATAATAGTATACACTAATGTAATAAGTTGTAAAGTCTTCGGGTTTAGTTGTTGTGTTTCATAGGAAGAGCGCTATTCTGACTACATAACTTAGATCATCTGTGTGTGATTTTGTGCAAATATAAGTTGCAATACCATGTTGATTTTGTTCAAATATCTGCATTATCGTATACAGGATGTGTTCTGTTGAGTAAATAACCTGGTAGCAACGTGGAGACTTATCCATGGCACATGCATTTTGATTCTTTATAGCCTAAGTCATGCTGGCCAATGACTTGTTTGCATTATTTAGTTTTTTTTTTTTTTTTTTGTTAGGCAGTGGGTGTTTTTGGTAACACTTTACAATGAGGTCTCATTTGTTAATGCATTAACTAACATGAACTAATATAAAGCAATAACCTTTGTTAATGGTAGTTATGTTGAATGAAAATGTTGAGATTAACATGAACTAAGGTTCATAAATCCTGTAGAAGCATTATTCATTCATTGGTGGATCATGTTAACTGATGATAATAAAATCAAATCTTATTGTACAATTTGTTTTATTATCCAGAATTGGCCATAGGAGTGTAAAACTAATTTTAAAAGTTAAGGAATCTTACACTAGTACAAACTGTACTCCATATGTTTGATTTCTGTTAAAGTGCTTGGGATATGGCTTTTTTTTTTATGGTGAGCCTTTAGTTTTTGTAATCAGGTGCTCAAAGTATATAAAAATTTGTATTTAGGTATAGGTCAATATATTGGTTATCGGCTTTCTGATATAAATTATTATCATTATCGGGCAAAATGTTCATATCGGTGCATCCCTATTGTAAACAGGGCCATAATTACAAACTTACATACACATCAAACACTTACCAGAGGAGTTTTCCATCATAATGAAGCTCAAAGATGAACACTTTCAGAGCGTCATAAAGATATGTTCTTTGCCTCCGCTCTCATTCTTCTTTGCTTATGAGTCTCGTCTGTATTCCAGCAGGAAATCTGCCTTCTCAAACTCAGTACAACTGAACAACAGAAGAAAAACATCACTGTAAACAACATATGTATCTGGCACAGCTTTATTAAACAAAATATTTTCACTTAAACTTAGCTCTATCAGACCATTCTCTCTTCTGAAGGGAAAACTGTACAGCCTCCTCCAGCGCATTATCTGATGTGTCTGCTGTCATAAAGAAAAACATCTATAATTATGACCATTGCATTTAATTTAACATTATTCAGCAAGATTGTTTTCATTATAAACATTAATACTTACAGTTCTATTGGTACAGAGTATATTTTATTACATTCAGGAGGAATAAAAGCATATATTGATTTCCTAGTTTCTTAAAAATGATAATAATAGTAACTTTAAACCGAGCTAACATTAAACTACAGTACTATTTACAGTAGCATGTCAGGATACTTTATCCCCTTCACAGATTGTAGTCATGACAACGCATTGTTACGATGGCTAGACTGATGTATGTGCTCAAAATAAGTTATTTACAATTATATTGGAATCTAAAACAAGTTAAATATGACAAGCATCTCTGATTCTCTGGGATCAGAATGACTCTATGCTAGCCCTGTTAGCATCAGGTGCTAGGTGCTTTCTGACTGTAAAACGAGCAGATAATAGCTTATAAAACACACACAAACAAGCCAAAATGAGCCACAAGCGATTAAACAGCAGATTAACTTACCTTTCTTTTAATAGTTGCTTCAAACAGGTCCAAATCACAGAAGTTTTCTCAGGTGGTTTCAATCCGGTCCAAACAGGAAATTAACCGATTATATGATATTATAATATATTTAAGGATTACATTTCATCGAGGGATCACTCTACGTTAAAAAATATATTTGACAGTTCATCAATTGTAGACAATAATGCTTAAATAATGAGTAAATTACATAAATCCACTTGTATAAGGAAATTAGATGTACACACTGGATCTGAGAAATTCCGACATTATGAGGACTTCAGGCGGTCAGCCAATCAGAAGCTCCGATTCCTTACACGAGAGTGAATATTTATGAGGGGTGCAGTACCGCAGACCCACGTCCAGGGGCGCTGCTCGATACACAGCTGATACACAAAATCAGGTCTATGTGAATTATAAGGACTTTAGCTGAAATTCTGGATTTTAGCTCCCCCTATGTATAGAAACACTTCTACACTGTTAGAATTATGAGGACATCGGCCCTGTCCTCATAATTCAAAATGTCCTCATAATGTGGCGTGTATTCAGGTGAAATGTCCCCGTAATACACATAGGCGCACACACACACACACACACACACACACACACACACACACACACACACACACACACACACACACACACACACACACACACACACACACATGTTTGTTTTTGTGAATTGTGGGGACATTCCATAGGCGTAATGGGTTTTATACTGTACAAACCGTATTGTCTATCCCCTTACACTGCCCCTGCCCCTAAACCTACCCATCACAGGAAACATTCTGCATTTTTACTTTTTAAAAAAAACTCCTCCTGTATGATTTATAAGCATTTTGAAAAGTGGGGACATGGGGTAATGTCCTGATATGTCACCATTTTCTGTAATACCTGTGTCATACACATGTTATTATACACATTTTTGTCCTGGTATGTCACAAAAACAAGCACACACACACACACACACACGCTGATTCATGAACGTTTGAATCTTTATTTGAGGTTTGAAAACAAATGCGGAAGAGAAGACAATGCTAAATAAAGTTGTAGTTTTTGTTATTTTTGGACCATAGTGTATTTTCGATGCTTCAAGAGATTCTAATCAACTAACTGATGTCACATATAGATTACTTTGATGATGTTTTTATTCCCTTTCTGGACATGGACAGTATAGTGTGCATACACTTAGATAGGCTGTCGGACTAAATATAAAATATCTTAAATTGTGTTCCGAAGATGAACGGAGGTCTTACGGGTGTCGAACGAAGAGATAATCAGTGTCATTCACTTCACCTGTCAGTGGTTATAATGTTATGACTGATCCTGTATATACAGTGCATCCGAAAGTATTCACAGCACTTCACTATTTTATTATGTTGCAGCTCTTATTTCAAAATGGATTAAATTAATTTGTCATAATGTTATGCCTGTGTATCAGTGTGTATCAGTGTATACACTGTGTATCAGTGTATATATACACATTTGTTTTTTACATAAATACATTTTGAGGTTTTATTTTTAAGATTAAGTAGTAGAGCTGCAATGAGTAGCTATTATAGGAAATGTTGACTTTCAGTGCAGAGTAAAAACAATGCCTCCTCTTCTCAAGTGAAAAAAACATCAAATCTTGCATGTCATTTCATCATACAGGACAATGTTCAAGGGGTCAGTCATACATGAGGAAAAAAAACGTCATTTCTGAGATGCTTATTATACTGAGCCAAGGGCTCCCTCAGCAAACATTATTTCAAAGTACCTCAGTGCACTACTTGACATCAATCGGAGGTCATTTTCATTTGTGTAAAATCAAAAAGAAATGTAAAAAAACAAAACAACAACAGAGAGCTATTCTCACAAGTTAGCACCTTGTATCCGAGGATATTGCCATTCTGCTCATGCTCAGGAACAGGGCCCCAGGTTACCAGGATGCGACTGGAGCTCATGGCCTCCGCCGTAACATTTTCCGGAGCCCCTGATGGCACTACACAAACAGACAAAGACAAATCACACTCTCTTATCGCACAGTGCCTTAACACACGGCCTTGAGTACTGAGTAAACTCACGTGGATTAGTCACCTGTCCAATGTCATGGGGAGAAAAGAAAGCAAACAGCATTAGCGTGCAAGCAGCAAACAAGAGTGTGAGCGTGAGGAGACAGTGAACAGACCAATAAAAGACAGACAAACATTTAGCACAAGGCATTACATGAGGCAGCACAGCCAGCCCAGAACGTACCTATATGTGGGCTGCTAGCCACACAATTACATAATGACTCCCTCTGCACAAAAACGTAATTTTCTGATAACGGTCACCCAAGTGCAGCTTTCCAAATGACTAATAATGTTCAAGTGTGCAATTTCTGAACCACTAGTGGCACCAAATGGAATTGCAATATGTTTGATTGGCACAGCTAGGTTGCTCATAACAGCACTGACACTGATTTATTTATTCATTACTTGACCATTTGAGTTGAGATAGGAGGGAATCAGAAGGAATCAGACTTGTGTGTGTTGTTCCATGTCAGACCGGGGTGGGGAGTGGAGGTGGTGGATTGGCACAAATAGTCTATCAATAAGGAAAAATAAGTTTGCCTTTTAGAACAATTTTAAACTTTTCTTGGGTTAAATTATATTTGCTTACATTCATTAATATTCACTTGTGTGTGCTTATGTAAGTATCTTCAAAAATATTAGGATTTAAGTTATAACCGTTTTAAAATTTCACATTTAAAGAAATCTAGTGTTTGATCATGTCTAAATATGTATTCAAATGCAAAACTAAAAAATAAGTAAGCAGTTATGATCTGCAATACTTTTTTTGAGCAACTAGACTAGATACATGCATATTTATTAAAGAGCCAATCAAGCACCTAGTGGGTAAAGGGATTACAAATTAAAATTATTTTTTTTCCAACCACAAAATGACTGTCATTTGCCTTTATATCACTGATCTGTCCACATTGTCACTATATGATGATTTGAAATGAGCTGATAACATCACTGTTTTCTCCAGAGTGATTGCATAGCCGAATTACATTTTGTTGTGATATTTTCCTGTTTAACACTGTAAAGCTGCTTTAACTAAAATATAGAACATTTATGCAATTGAAAAATATTTAAGGTGTATGGTCACATTTGACCACCAATAAGTATGAGTTATTAGTAAGGAATACCTAAGGGCTAAATCCATGAAAAACATAAACATTAATGTTAACAATGTTGCATCTCAATCACTTTCCATAATAAATATTATACTGTAAATATGGCTGACGTAATAATCAATGCACACTATGCTGTACTGTTGCCCTGCTGCAAATAACTGTATAGTGAAGGGGCTGTCTATCCACTTAATACATTTTGACAGTGCTGGTTTGTTTGGAACTATTGAGAGCTCCATGAAACATGTGACTGCGTGCGTCGCCACGAGATAAAAGCATTTTCAACGGGTTATGCCATATTAAGTGCGCCAATACCCTATTTATTGTTTGAATTTCATATTAAAAATTAAAAGCTTAGACTTTGTTTCATGCCACATGCAGGTTTGGCAGTTTGGTGTGAGATTTACTATGTATTACTTGGTCGAATGGAACAGACCTTGTGTGTGTGTGTGTGTGGGTGTGTGTGTGTGTGTGTGTGTGTGTGAGAGAGAGAGAGAGAGAGAGAGAGAGAGAGAGAGAGAGAGAGAGAGAGAGAGAGAGAGAGAGAGAGAGAGAGAGAGTGAGTGACAAGGAGACGGAGGGAGAGCAGGGAAAGGAAATGCCACTGAATGAATACGCTGCATACGTGTTTTAAATAGCGTAAAAAAAGAAAAGAATGAATAACAAAATGCAATATGTGGCAGCCGGTGTTGATTCTGTGGCGCAATGCCATGAATTAGTCTATGTGTGGAAACACTGCATTTCTTTAGACTTGGGATAGCAACCACGACAACACACTAGCAACACCCTGCAAACAGCCCACAAAACCATTGCAATAGCATTTTGTGCAGACTTTTGCATGTTTAAACATCGTTCTCATTGTCTTCAAATATATAAACAATTCAGTGTAATATCACCAGTGACAAAGAAATGACACATTTCACCTTTAAATGCCAGATTTTAGGATTTTCTGCTGCAGTCATTTGGGGCCATAAATCTTTCTTGCGTGCATTTTGCAGAAAGTAACGGTAAAGATAAGTAGCGACACTAGGCCAGCCAATCACCTTGCTTCTTATCTGCAGTGTAGGCATGCATTCAGAGCAGCTCTCAAACCAGACAGATTGAGGGTGTTGTGAGGGGCTGTTATGTGATTCAATAAAGGAAATAAAATTCAATTTGCCAACCACCTGTTTACATTTGAGAATATGATTATCCTGAGAATGGAAGATGCTCTCTGCATCACAGTGGCAAATATGTCTCAGTATCACATGGGTATCAACCAATCTGGATGTCCTCACCTGACTCCCGCGTACGACCCTTTACGGTCTCACTCCAGGGTCCGGGGCCTATGGAATTAAAGGCCTGGATCTGCAGCTGGTACTCCGTCCACTCCTCCAGGCCCTCCAGGGTGATCTCCCTTTCCAGTCTGTCGTTCACCAATCGAGTGCTGGCTTCACCCCGCATGTCCGCTCGCAACACTTTGACTCTGTAGCCCACGCTCTCTGGGTTCCCGTTGTACTCGGTCTCTGGCAGTGGCTGCCGGGAAAACATCAGACACTTAGAATAAGTCAACAGAATTACTGACGGAGATGTTGCTTAACAAAGTTTTGATTTCATGATCAGTTATAAAGAGGGGGAAAAAAGATGCATCATGATCACATATATTAGACAATAAATGACAAGAAAGATATTCACAGTATATCTTAGTACTGAACCGCCGTATAAAAGATTAATAATTTATATTCACAAAGATAATTATGCAACATTTGATACTCACTGAACTGAACGCACAGTTATACTCATTATATACTTTAGTTATAGCAACAAATATTTTATTCATTCATATATATTTAAACAAATAAATGTTTATCTTAGTGGATAAACACTATTGAGATACTGTCTCATAATATCTTATATTATGAGATACTAACATAATATATAGTGGTTAGTGGTATTTTACACTTTTTTGTAAGAGATTAAAACATTTATTCAGTAAGGATGCATAAAATTGATAATGAGCAGCAAATCAGCATATTAGCATGATTTCTGAAGTATCATGTGACACTGAAGAATGGAGTAATGCTGACATTTTTGCAAAATTGACTTTTGCTGATATTGAGGTTGGATACGGGTAGAGTTAGGGACAGGTGAGGTGGTATGGGTCAGTTTAAGGGTAGGGTCAGGTGTAAGGGAAGTGCCAACTGTGTAACTACAAATTTAACTACAGAAATGATTTACAGACGTAATTACATGCAGGTATTTATTTTACATTTAATTACAATGTTAAAACATGTATGCACATAATAAGGGCATTGTATCAAATGATTAATTAAAATGTCAGTACATAGTAATTAAGGCCACCTAATTTAAAGTGGGTCTGAAAATCGTACACCCTAAACTTACTGTATGATCAGTATTGTATGCTTCAAAATGTTTAAACATTAGATTTTTGTCATTTGGAACAGTATCTTCAATTAAAATATTTTCCTTGACTAAAATGATATGCCTTTTCAGTCAGGGTGAAATGGACTAAAAATAAACAATATGATGAAATATAAACTAAATTGAAAGAGCTTTAAAAAAAAGAAGAACAAAAAAGTATAAATAAACAGTGTGGCCTCATAACACGCAGTCTCAGCAAAGTCCTGAACATTGCTAATGCAAGCACACTGAGCTCAGCCTAACCCAATTAAATATACATGCTCCTATAAATCTCATATTTATATTTAATACGCATATTTAATAATGCTTCATCATTTACGTGCCCAAAAAAAATCAACTAAATTATTTTGAGTGGGTGCCAAAAGGTAAGTGAGATGTCACAAACTGGCAAAACATCAGCTCTCGTGTGCTTTTAATTTGACAGGTAAAGAGCTTCAATCTGAGAAACTCAATTTAGGCACTAGCTCTCACATGTCAGCAGTCTTTATATCAGGTGAAAATCGATAAGATGTCTAAAACACCCTGCTTTCAACATCCTAGGCTGAATTCATGTGTGATACAAGATAATGACAGCCTGTCAGAACACTATGGCTAAAAGTTGCAATGTAATAGCTTCCTTGAACCTGTTTTTGCCATTCCAACCTCTGTGAAAGAAAATAAAAAAATCAAGGCCCTGAATTATTGAATGAAGACAATTTAATATAATGCACTTGGACTTTATATTTCCCAGTGTATATGAAACTGCTGAATTATACATATTAGGATATGTTTACACAACAACGATGTACTAAAAATGGAAAAAGTTTTTTAGGGTATAGATGTCTTTGTGTTGAAGATCCTCGTTTACAAGGATTTGGGAAAAATACTAAAGTTGCTTTACAAACCTGCTAGGGCCGGGTTTCCCAATAACGATGTATCTTAGCTATAAAGAGCTAAGTTTTGATCACTCGCAGCAATTCCACGTGCGTTTCCCAAAAATGTACTTAACATGAACGCGCGAGAACGCGCTTTAAGTGCTACTTAAGAGTCGCTGTCCATTTGCGAAGTGCTGAAATATAACCTTATATGGAATCGATTCCTCTGAACGGTTCACCTAATAATTATAAGCAACTCTTATATATATTATAAGCAAATAAGCAACTACCTACAGGCTGAGGCAATGACAAAATGGCTGAACAAAAAAAAAAAGAAAAAAGAAAAATTACCTTTCAAAAAGATGAAATCTATATCCTTCTAGAGGAGGTGGAGCGGGAAAAGATATTATTTTCAACAGATTTAAAGGGCATCGTACAAACAAAGAGAAACAAAACATCTGGGAGGACATTGCTACAAAATTTAAAGTTATAAGTTACATTATTAGTTAAAAGATTGGGTAAAGAGGTCTGCAAGAAATGGCAGGATTTTGCAAGCCTGACAAAAAGGAAGAGGGCACTGCAGAGGAATGTCCAATACATGGCTGGTTTTCGTGCATGTCAGCAAGTCATATAAGTTTATCTCTATTTTTCCCAGTTTTTGAAGTATATTTTCTACATTACTTATTTTATTCTTTTTTTCTTTTTTCTGTCATTTAATTCAGATATGTTTTTGTATTTTTGTTTGTTTGTTACCTGCCCTCATAAAAAACAACAACAACAACAACAACAACAACAACAACAACAACAAAAATACAGGCCTAGTATTATCACAATGCACTTGAATAAAGTTAAAGGTGTAATCTGCCGGTTGTCCTGTAGGTGACCTCATAAGTCTCTCTTCTTACGATACACTTAGAGCTTTACGATTACTCCAGAGCACTCATAGATCTATGAACATTTTAAAGTGCTACTTAAGTTACGATGCTTTTGGGAAACAGACCTTAATATTAAGATCACTCGTATGATCGTTTTTACGATCAACATAGGCTTACGATGCTTTTGGGAAACGCAGCCCAGGCCAGTAGTTGGCAATGTAGCTTTCTAAAGAAACACTATGAGCCTATAGACTGAACATGACGCATGATGTTTGTCATTTACATAATGATGATAATGGTATTGTTGATTTTGAAACATTTTTTTTGTATTTACAGTAAGTTGTTTTATCAAGGAAGATATATCAAAGATGATAATATGAGAGCTTGTTTCTGGCACAATTGCAAGTTTATATTGTGAGATTTGTGAGATAAAAAGTCACAGTTACCTTTTTACTTTTTTATTATATGGCATAAGCAAGCCTCCATATAATACTGTAGCTCAAGAAATGGTGCTAAATTCTCTCTTGCAGGATTTAAACCTACAGTCTTTTAGTTACAACCACAATGCCACTTACCACCCAGCGTAGCCACAAGCTGGTCTCACTGGCCGTGCGTACAGTCACACTGCTGGGCGGCACGTCCGGAGGAGCCTGCAGGGTTTGAATTACACGGGACGGCATGCTCACCGGACTCGGGCCCACGATATTCACCTGCCGCATTCGGAACCTGTAACCATCAAGTTAATCAATCACATTAAAACTTAACTCAACACTGGTATGTCTTCCCAGTGGGAAAATAGATGTCTCTAGTGTTCGTAAATAACCCTGTGTGGGCCTGCTCGCTGCAATTCACTTTATAATTGCATCAATTACCATGAAATCAAAGTTTATCAACAGGCAGAACAAATGGAGAGGCTGAGGCAACATCCATAAGATCTTAACATAAATTGAGGGGTAGAGAAAAACACGGAGGCAAGCAGTTCATCATGAAGCTCAGAGATGATTCAAGCTGGCTGAAACAAACGGAAGAAATCAGATGTTAAACCTGTTTAGATAACAGAAGTAGCTTTATATTATTGGAATTAAATAATAGGATTACGCGTAAACACTCAATAGCTCTGAACATGGCCCTGCCCCTACTGTCGATGACGCACTGGAGCCTCTTAAACTAGAGCACATTCATATCAGTTTGCGGCTCAGTCGCGAGTTATTGTCAGTAATATTAGTTACTTCAGCCTCCAGTTTGCTAGCTAGCTATGCTTTTGTCGCAGAAATGCATACATGGAAATAATCACTTACAAAACAGAATGGTGTCCTTATTTAAATTTCCGAAAAACGATCATATCAAGAAGAGGTGGATTCAATTTGTGAAGAGCCACTTTGATGGAGAGCCGAGGATCACCACCAACACCTGCCTCTGTAGGGGTCGTTTTACACAGGATAGGGATTCACTGATCCGACATCCGGTGCCAACATCATCAGCAGTAACGTTACGTGCCTACCAATGAGTGTAAGTTTCCTTGTGTGCTGATTTTATAATTATAGTAGGTAGTCCATAGTAGAGGGCTGCATTGGGTTTGGGCTCCCGCGGGAGCGGTCGGTTTTACCTTTGCTGTGGGCGGGAGTGGACGGTCAGAAAATTTTCTGGGAGACCCCCAGTGAGATTGGGCGTGTAGATAAATTGATAAATTGAGTCAACAGAATTGAGTCAAGTTGAGAAGAAAACTAAAGCGGCTGTTTACTTGATAATATTCGCGGGACTGGACACAAACATTGCGGGCGTGGGCAGGAGTGGAACACATAGGTTGCGGGAGCATCCATTCTGGCTGTAGCGGTGACAGTTGAGTGAGGCGGAGGCAGCTTTCCCCCTGAGTGGGCGTGGTTTCAGCACAGCCAGCGGACACACCCCCAGCGTTTGAGAGCAGAGAATACTGCTAATTTTTTCAAGATTTTGATCTCTTATTTTATTTACTTGGCTACTTTTTTATCATTTTAATTTGGCTGGGTGGTTAATAACATATTTTTCGATGGTGTGACAACCTCAGAACACATACTTAATTTTGTTATTTTGTTTGTATACCACTAAAGAATAGTCACTAAAGAAGTGTGTTTCTGGTTGTGAGAGAAAGATGATCTTGTTCATCTTCCCAAATAACTCAGCTTTAAGGAAACAGTGGATGCAGTTCGTTTTTTCAGGAGAAGCAACAGAGTTCTGCAAGTGTGTCCCGGTCATGAGTTGAAACCGCAGGTGGTGAGTGAAACGGCATCAAATGTCTTTTTTGTTGCCAATCGGCGCACAAGCGCATATAATGTAAACAACACAAAGGTATAGTGAATTGAAAGTTATCCAGGGTTAATGCCATGATGTAATGTTTGTGTTTCTGTGCTCATGATCATTAGCTCTGTCCGCTGCACGCCTTTACAAGCTCAGCTGTTTTCAGAAAGAATCAGTAGAATGTGTCTGTCTTTTATAAATATGATAAAACTAAGAAAAATCTCAAGATATGAAGGATGCAATACTACTCTATGTCTCTACCAGTTGGCCTACGTAAGCATGCTAGAGGATAGTTTTTAATACCTTAGGTGCTGTGTAAATTAATTCATTATCATTTGTGTTAAAGGTGCCCTAGAATGATTTGAAACAATATTTTAAATTGTTCTCTGATATCTAAATAGAGGGTATGTGGCTTATTTAAGGTCACAAATTGTCCAGATATGGTTTTACAGGTCCATTGAGAAATTGCCCCTAGGATGTAATGCTCTGGTTTTGCCTTATTTGGAAGGGTTGTGATTATTAATCCAGAGTTTGCTCTGATTGGCTGTTTAACTGCACGGCTGATTTTACAATGATAGCTTCTTAACTTTGAATCACGAAATGAACTGGGTAGCTCGTAAATATGTTGTTTGTACAGTAATGTTACAATTTGACAGTAGAGTACTGATTTAAAAGTCGATTTATTTAGCCAAACAAAGTAATGTAGAAGCCACTCAAAATAGCCAGTGTCATGTTTACTACTCACCCGCTGCAAAATAATCATACTTCAGTTCTCAAAAATATATATATTTATTTAACAAATTGACTAGAAGCCTCAACAGGCATCGTTTCAACATCGTTTCAACTTAGATGGTGGAGAAGGTGACGTAAGCTACAAGAATCGAGTGAGCGATCTGTAAGCAACTAAACAGTAGTAGTAAACATAGTTAGCTTGCATGTGTTAATGATGAAATATAGGCTAATTTAGATTTTAATCCATCAAAAGGGATCGACATACGTATCTACTGTTGCATTTTATGACAGCACTGTCAATAATATTAACCTTTGTCATTTGACAAACTATTATGTGTGCTACTTGGAGTTTCCAATAATTACTTTACTAGCATCTTGCTTGGATATAGAGAACACAGGGGATTTTATCGTTAATGTTGTCTTACTAAGAAACTTTCAATTTAATCAGAAATGGGTAGAAAAAGATGGGTTTAAAAAGAAGAGGATAAAATCACTACCTACTGTTTGCAGGAATATTGTTGGAATCGGCCATTTCTTCAGTTTTAGACGCTGAGCGAATCCTGCTTGATATTGTCCAGGTTAGAAAAACTGTCCGTGGTGAAATGGGCCGAGCAAACTAACGATTTTGAATTAAATTATTGCAGTATCAAATTGTAAATAAACATCAACAATGACTGTTGACATTTTTTTATCTGTGGGAAGGCTATGAAAAGTCCTCACATCCCCTGCACAGCCTGAATCATAACATTTATTTCCATGATCCGACGTTATCGCTATCCTCGCAAGACGCTTGTTTACCTGCTCCCAAATTGGTCCGCCTGAATATAAACATGGGCTGACATGCAAATGTTGGGGCGTACATATTAATGAGCCGAGTGATTGCGTCACAGTTGCCATTATGTTGAAAATAGCCTGTTTTTCCGTGGTGTTTTTCACAAACAGGATTTACATATGAAAGAGGAGGCAATGGTGTTTGAGACTCACAGTATGTGATGTCCATTTACTGAACTCTTTATTTTAACTATGGCAAGGTTAATTTAATTTTTCATTCTAGGGCACCTTTAAGGTAACAGAGTTTTTTTTTACTCTATTATGTTTGGCTGGATTCAAAACTCGCATCTAATTGGCTAAAGAGAATGTCCGTTCTCAAGATCGGCCCACACAAATTCATAATTGGCCATAATCCAAGAATTGTGCTTTGCATTTGTGTTTTACATTCTTTTTCTCTTTGCAAGTATATAAACTTTTTTTGTGAATGTGAAAATAGACTATAATTAGACTATTGTTATTAGCGCCACAGTTTACTAAGAACAGATGATTAATATCAAGTCATTGGTTGCTATTACTTCTTTTAGCAGCAACAACAACACAAAACAGGTTAAACTGTTGGCCTGCATGTTTGTTTACATCCACAAGATGCCAAGTGCTATATTGTAGCTCTGGTTATCACTGTTAACTATTGCAAAGTCTGGAGGGATTTTTCGCTGTCGTATTCTGTACACACACAAAATGATCATTCAAATGCGACTGTCACTCGCAGAACTTGCAGTGTGGAGTGAATTCTGAAGTCCATGCATAAAACAAGTGTTTTCTGTGTGTAAATAGATTTCATGCACATACTATGTCTCAGCAATTCTGTAGCAAATCTCAGTTCAATTGTCTTTTTTCAGCATAAGGCAAATATTACAAAGATGTCAAGATCAGAAAGAACAGGAAAGAAGAAAGGAATGAATTAACGGCATCCTCAGGGAAAGAAGCAGAAAATAACAAGATCACAGCCATAAATCCAGAATGGAAAACATTGCCATAGCATGCTGTGTACCATTCGATTTATTTATGCAGGCACAGAATCATAATCTTATTAAGGTGTATACTTGTCTTCAGTAATGCAACTGTAATTGGCGTAATCTAGATGTCTTAATTTGATTAGGCTCACTTAAAATGTGTATTTATTCAGGTTAAAGCAAATGAAAATGCTGCTTACATGGTAATTGCCATCTTAATGCAGCTAATGGGTGTTTGTATAGAAACGTCACTGACCTGTAGTGTGTGAACGGTGTGAGACTGGGCACTTCCAGCAACTGAGCTTCAGGGTCGTTCTCTTTCTCATACAACACCTTCCACTCTTCTTCATCACCGATACTGCCCACCTGAAGACAGAGAACACTGCTGTTACAGTCTGTGGCATCCATATCAACGACCCCTAAATATGATGATCCCCTTATTAGGGATATATTAAAATATAAAGAAAATAAATCTATTATTTTCACTTATCTGTAAGACAATTAATTATTAAGACTATTAAGAGTGAAATTACAAATATGATAACATGTTCATTTTTTGGTATATGTCGACTGACAAATAAAAGTAATAATAATAAATACTAAATAAAAGATTTAGCTATTATATTGACATAGTACTAAACCCAAAGTAATATATTTTTTTGAAATATACATTTTCTTCTACTCAGTAATAGAGCACAAGTTATTGTTTTGTTTTCGCAGTGCTTAACAAAATTATTGCATTAAACATATTTAATAAAACATTTTATTAAGACATTAATTTTGATACAGTATACAGTGTACAGTCATTCAGTGCACCCGGAAAGTATTCACAGCGTTTTACTTTTTCCACATTATATTATGTTACAGCCTTATTCCAAAATAAATTAAATTCACAACTTCCCTAAAAATTCTACAAACAATACACCATAATGACATTGTGAAATAAGTTTGTATGAAATCTTTAAAATCTATTAAACAAAAAACCTTGTACATGTAGGCTATTCACAGCCTTTGCCATGACACTCCAAATTGAGCTCAGGTGCGTCCTGTTTCAACTGATCATCCTTGATATGTTTCTACAACTTGTTTGGAGTACACCTGTGGTAAATTCAGTTGATTGAACATGATTTGGAAAGGCACACACCTGTTTATATTAGGGATGGCATTTCAAGTGAGAGACCATCATGCAAAACTCAAGCCATATAATTATTGTAACATGCTGAAACATATTGTTATGACTGTAATAACATATGACTGTTTTTTGACATCACCCCAAGTTACTGTAACTTTTATATACAGTCTACAGTGTCTGTGTGAGACCATGTGTTGTTCTTCTGTTGTCTTAGGGCGTTTTTACACAGGCAGTTTAGTATATATTAAGTAGAAAATTAAATATATTTAGTTTAGTTTCTTTATTAAGTTAATTTATACACATTTTGGAGCATTTTTTGTTTGTTAAATTAAAGTTTTAGCTAGTTTTTTAAAGTGATAACCAAGCAGCCAGCAGCCGACAGTGAAATTGACCACACTGATCAATTTAGTCTCTCAAATCGACACTTGACTTGTCTTATATATAATAAAGAACATAGATATAAAAATCATCTCTAGTTCACATAAGGTCCCACAGTTAACAGTTCATGTCAGAGCACAAACCAATCCAAGAAGTCAAAAGGGAATTGTCTGCAGACCTCCAAGACAGGATTGTATCGAGACACAGCTCTGGAGAAAAACACTGAAAAAATTCACAATGAGCACAGTGGCCTCTATCATCTGTAAATGGATGAAGTTTGGAACAACCAGGAATCTTCCTAGAGCTGGTCGCCTGGCTAAACGTTGGGGGAGAAGGACCTTTGTCAGGGAGGTGACCAAGAACCCGATGGTCACTCTGACAGAGCTCCAGCGTTTCTCTGTGGAGAGAGGAGAAACTTACAGAAGAACAACAATATCTGTAGCACTCCACCAATCAGGCCTATATGATAGAGTGGCCATATAGAAGCCCCTCCTCAGTAAAAGGCACACGACAGCCCATCTGGCATCACCGCTCATCACCTGGCCAATACCATCCCTATAGTGAAGCATGACTGTGGCAGCATCATGCTGTGGGGATATGTTTCAGCTCAGACTGGGGTGAAAGTTCATCTTCCATAAGGACAACGATCCTAAGCACACAGCCAAGATAACAAAGGAGTAGCTACGGGACAACTCTGTGAATGTCCTTGAGTGGCCCAGCCAGAGGCCAGACTTGGACCCGATTGAACATCTCTGGAGAAAATGGCTGTGCACCGACACTCCACATCCAACCTGATGGGATTTTGAGAGGTCCTGCAAAGAAGAATGGGAGAAACTGCCCGAAAATAGGTGTCAAGCTTGTAGCATCATACTCAAAAAGACTTGAGGCTGTAATTGGTGCCAAAAATGCTTTAAGAAAGTATTAAGCAAAGACTGTAAATTCTTATGTACAAGTGATTTTCATTTATTTTTTTGTAGAATTTTGAGGAAAATAATATATTTAATTTATTTTATTTTATTTGTATAAAAATTAGCTATAGGGCTTTCCTATAGCTCAATGAATAGAGCATGGCGCTAGGTCATGCTCTACTCATTATAGAGCATGAAAGGGTATGGGTTCGATTCCCAGGAAAAGCAAGAATTGACAAAAATGTAAAATGTGTACCTTGAATGTAAGTCACTTTGGATAAAAGCGCCTGCCAAATGCGTAAAAATGAAAATGTAAATTTTTGGAATAAAGCTTGTAAAATAACATAATGGAGAAAAAGTAAAGTCCTGTGAATATCTTCCGGATGCACTGTATATATACACTGATCAGGCATAACATTATGACCGGTCAGTTGAAGTGAATAACACTGATTATCCCTTCATCACGGCACCTGCTAGTGGGAGTGATAACTTAGGCAGCAAGTGAACATTTCGTCTTCAAAGTTGATGTGTTTAAAGCAGGAAAAATGGGCAAGCGTAAAGATTTAATTGAGTTTGACAAGGGCCAAATTGTGATGGCTTTATATTTATATTTATATTTATATTTCAATTTCAAACAAATTTTTCTTCTTTTTAATCATATGGGCCATCTGATGAATTTTGCAAATATGATTAAAGGCACAGGTTTCATCATTCACTAATTTATCACCAGGACACAAAGTCATGTTTACATTTTCCAGGGCTGCTACAAAAAGCACTACGAAATCTATAAAAATGGTTAAATCAATTTTATGTCTTAGTCAGATGGGTGGTTCTTGTCCGGAAGAAAAGGTCAGCCAGGCTCTATGGCAATAGTATGGTTACACAAGACTACCTGGATATTTCCAAACACCTGAGAAAAGTATCTATTAGTATTTGTCAAATGCAGAGTCCAAGTAGTGAATTTAATGAAAGAAGGAGGAAAAAAATCCACACACTTCACTTCATTATACCCAGTACATCACAGGCCAAAGGCGCTTAGACTGTTTTGTAGGGAACGAGCCTTCAGTAAGAATGCAGAGCGGAGCAGGTTAAAGCTTTTTCAATTGAGTCCAGGACAGTGCCAGCCACTGCCCCATTTCAAACACATTGTGCGAGCCAAGTCTAAACCAATCAAAGCTCATAGCACTCAGGAAGATTTACTATGACCAGTGGAGTGTACTGTATGCGGTAAGCATTTATGCCAACTTGATAGATGTTAGACGCGTGGCACCTTATGCTGGAGACTGCCGTTGTATTTCATAGCTGGTGCGTATGCAGGGCCTCTCTCTCACTCTGTGACAGATTTCTGCAGTGGCAGATAGCCCGGCCTCAATCAACTCTGGAATTCAAGTGCCACCACATGAAAAGCAGAGGCTTCCTTTTGCAAACTCTGGGCCGGCGCCGTCAAGCTCAGAGAGGTGACGTCGATTACAAATTAGGAGTCAGTCATGTGATTCAATCTGTCATCACTTTTGCTAAAGTCGCAGGCGACGTGGAAAGGGTTAGGATGTGCTCTCAATACATCTCTGAGCCATGGAGGGCAATCACAACCGGAGCTTGCTGTTATTCAGGGTTGAAATGGAAGTGCTGAGTGGAAGTGAATCAAGTATATGTGATAAGTCCGCATGCAGGCTGTTTTTAAAACCCCTCTGATGACAGCTGGATGCCAATTTGAAGCATTAAACACTTTTCAAGCCTTAACACTTCTGAAAGGGCACAGCATAACCTAATTAGCAAATTGGTCGAATCAAAGGGAGATTTTGATGTGATATTCTTATGTTTTTCAAAATCTTTTTTTTTTTTTACTGCATTTATTTTATTTTTTTTAATGTAAAAGGTATGTAATAAAAAAAATTGTGAGACAAGATACAACAGTTAAAATTGTTTTATTCGATGTACAGTGATCAACAAATAAAAATAGCACAGAAATGTTTTGCTTCACTGCCCCACCTTATATCCTAAAAACCTGCCTATTTATTTATTTATTTATTTATTTATTTATTTATTTATTTATTTATTTATTTAATCTCATTTTATTTTTGTGAGAATTAATACAATAACCAAAAATGTTGTTCAGAGTGCATTGCCCAACAAATAAAAATAGCACAGATATTTTTTTGCTCCACTCTCACCTTGAGTCTACATGAACTTTTTTGTTTCATTCATTGATCGATTAATGCCTAGTTCAGTCATGAAACTCTAGTACTGCGTTCCACTCCACTTTAAGACACGCACTTGCAAACTTCCCTAAGCACTTCCCCTTGGGGGAATCCCCGCCGCCAATTTGAAGTGCGTTCCACTTCGTGAAGTGGACAAGGGAAGTTTATATGGACAGACCCTTGACTGAGTGAGCGAGTCTACTTCATATGTACACTTCAGGTAGCTTCATATACCACAGTGCAACGCGATTGTGACGTCACCACAACACGTCACCATCGCGTTTAATTTACCCCACCACAAACAACTCTAGGATATTTTTAAAAACATTCAAAACAACCCAAAACACCCATATGCATATAGAATGCTGCATTAAATAATTTCGTACAGGAAAAAAATAAATAATAAATCAACTCCATAGTGGATTCCAACTGATCAAGGGCTTAGGGCGTTCCAGTTCAGTGCATTGCAAAGTTTCCGCCAGTAGTGGGCACTCATGCAACGTAAGCAATGACGCACATCCGAGTGAACGAGACAGAGGGAAGTTCGCGAGTGAAGGGCATGATAAAAACGAACTGGAACGCAGCACTGATGGCACAGGCTGATGGGCCCTTAACGCAAGGTGATGATAATTACAACATTAACTACTTGGCACAGCTGATTGGTCCATGTTGCATCTGCAGCCAATGAGCTTGCTGCTTTTTGGTCATGTTATTAATTCTCACAAAAAATAAAATTAGATAAATTTTTTTTATTGTTTCAATTGATTGTATTATATTTTTTGTGAGAATTGATACATTAACTAAAATTGTTGTTCAGTGTGCATTGACCAACAAATACAAATAGTGCAGATATTTTCCCCCCACTATTCCACCTTGAATTATCAAGAACTATAATTTGTCTACACTTATTTAGTCAGTATATACTGACCGTCAAATAAAAATAGCACAAAAATGATTTTGCTCCACTGTCCATTGGCTCAAACTTGGCTGTTTGATTGATTGATGGATTAATTTATTCATTATTTGATTCAGTGATTGATTGATTCATTCATTCACAATGTTTGTGAGATATGCTACAACAGCCAAAATTGTTATTCGGTATACACTGACCGACAAATACAAAGACTAATCTGTCAAACTGTCAAAACAACTGAAATGTACATCGCCAGAATTAGAAGATAAAGCAGACACAAATCATCATAAGTACTTTGCTCAACGCTGCAGGGATGTTTCATTATCTTGTAAAATGTTTTTATTTGCTGGTGAAGACACATCAGGGAGCACTGTGAGGATGTACAGCTTCAGGCCAGCGTGATGGTAGGCACATAATGATCAGATAAAGAAGAACTCAAATATGACTCACCTGCCCCTCAACAATCCACTTAGAGATGGTCGTCTTCCCATCATCCCCTGCACGGAACTTCAGCGTAGCAGAACGTGAACTGATCTTGGAAATAACCAGATTTGATGGAGGCCCGGGAAGTTCTGCGTTAAAGAAAAAAATTCAATAAAATAAATAAACACAAACTGTAAAAGTCACTTCTAAAAAACATCCGCACACCACAACAATCAATAAACACAAAACATCCACACGCCTGCCTTTTAAGCCTTTCTGAATTATGACCAGAATATTTTTAATAACACAGTGTAGATCCATGTTGCACAAGGGACTGAGTCAAAAAAAAAGAGATTTGCGATTCTTTTGAAGTGCAGAGATAAAAAGTCTCATTTGGGTCGAGAAACCTTTGATGAAATTACACTGGAATTAAATCAAATAACAGACGATAGTCTCGCATCTGCCTGAAATCCCCAGTGAAATGTGTAGATGTCTGTTTCCCTAATGTCTCACAATATGCAATTTATCAGCAGGCATTATGATTTTGGCTTGGCGTTCAGCCAGTTCAGCATTTGCCTTCTTTCAGCGAGCGAGAGAAAGTCTGCCTTAAAGCTGGTATAAATGAATATTTCTCCTTCAGTGCCACATTTGATTTATGGCAGTGCATGGGCAACAACTTTGCAGTTTCTGAGCAGAAAAAGCCAACTAAAAAGATCATCATTCATTCTTATATTGCTTGTGTACAATAAACATCCATAAATAAGGAAGAGTAGCTCCTTCAATACAGGTTTTATTTTTAATTGTCTATGTTCAAAAGCTATGACAGACCTGGTGGCACTCCCGACGAAATGGTGGAGGAAGTTACAGTTCCAACTCCCGCCTCTGTCATAGCTGCCACTTCCAGCGTGTACGTGGTGAGGGATGTCAAACCGGTGACCTTGTAGTCCAGCGTGGTGTTGGCCAAAGTGCGCGCCACCCGTGATAGGTTCTTCCCCTGCACCTCCCAGGATACCAGGTAACCTGCAAAACACCATCAAATGAATTGAAACTCAAGAAGTCATTTATACACTTGATGGTTTAAAACCTGTGGGAATGGGCCAATTCGGGCACCTCACCCAAGTCCAACCTGGGATGACAACTCGCCAGAGAAGGAGGAATTTTTCTGGGGTCTTGAACTTGAAATAAACAATCTCTCCTTAACAAACAAGGTGGGTGAAATGGAGAACTGCTGTAGTGAGTTGTCTAGACCCGGGGCCCTGCCCCCTAACCTGCATCTAACTGAGACTAATAGCCAGCAGAGATCCTATGTAATTTGCTGTTTATTGGGAGTATTTTCTCCCAGAGTCAGCACTGTTTCCAATCGCTGAATGTCCTTTTCCATTGAGACGCTCATAAATCAAGCTTTGTGCTGGGAGAGGCTGCTAGTGAACCGGCATAGGCAACATTCAAAGAGCAACAATGCTGTGTACATTGATATAGACAGGAGCTATTTAGTCTAATGTATGTCTGATCTCATTCGTCACTATACTTTCAATCAACATTCAGAGTCGTTCCTCGACTCACTCGGCTTAATCTATGTCCAGTATCAATCTAACAATGCCTCATTAGTCCAGATCTAATTCTTTCTCCGAATTATTGAGACTTCACCCGTGACTCTTATGAAAATGTGAAAATGTGCTGTCCTGGTCAAAAATAAAGAAAAAAAAGAAAGAAAAAAAAGAGAGATAAATGAAAGATACAAAATTTTGCATATAGGACAGGGGCTGAATTTCTTTTTGAAAAATATAGGAGGGGGGATTGGTGAATTAAAATTACATTTCTCTCACCTAAATGTTTGCTCACCCACTTTGATCTTATAAATTGATCTGTTTGCAATTCACTTCTTGAATGCTAAAACACCTGTATCAGCACCAACCCCCAGCCACACACACACACACACACACACACACACACACACACACACACACACACACACACACACAACCACACACACACGCACACACACACACACACACACACACACACACACACACACACACACACACACACACACACACACACACACACACACACACACACACACACACACACACACACACACACACACACACACACACACACGCATGCACACACATTCACAAAAGCATCCTTTACAGCTGTGCAACAGGGAGCAAAAATTGTTTCTGCCAACAGAATGCAAACAACAATGCCATAATTGCCTTTGTGCAAAAACTCAATGAAGTGTTAAATAGAAGTGTATCCATTAATAAAGCTATACGAACATCCAAGAGTTGCCAAATGAAAATTGAGCTCCTTCACGGGCTCACCTGCTATGTCTAATGCAACGTTCAGCTACATTTAAACAGAGGGGACAGATTACATTTCATTTAACAGGCAAATCTCAACTCAACATTCTCAAAACTAACAAACAAATTCATTCTGATTTATTGCTGGCAAAATGTAAGTATTTTGCTTGATAGTTCTGAAATGTCTTTTTACAGTTTTTCTCAATAGTTTACACACAAATTCTGGTACTTGAGACACAATGACCACAACATGTAACTCATTCACCGACCCCCTAAACCAATTCTGCTAAACTACAAGCACAGTTCCTGTTTTACACTCAAATTGCAGTTCTAAAACATACTTTTTTCAAAACACTACACACAATTCTCTGCTTTTGGCACAATTTCCATGCAAAAAATATCTTGTTTTCACAAGGACTCATCTGACTCATCTCATCACAAGGGCAAACACCCGTCACACAGTTTTACAGTTAGCAATCAGAGCTTTAGCATAAAAGGGTAACAGGGGGATGCAGCATAGGCATTTTTATTTTTTATTATTTTTTTTACTGTAACTGTATTCAGTAAATTCTTCTGTTGTTTTGTATGTAGTGTATGTGCAACTTTGTGTTGGTTGGGAATGGGATGTACACTGTGTACATTGTTTTTGCAGGAAAAATAAAATAATTGTACCATGTATTTGTGTGTTATATAAATATAAAAACAATATTCTCAAATATTTTACAACACACTTATGTTTGCACTGTCTGTAGTAACATTGAACCAAAAAATGCCTAAGTCATTATGATGAATGGAGAAGTGTTTTACATTCATCAGTGTTTTACATTGAGCACATCAGTGTTCAGCTGGTTCTTATAAATGTATATCCATATGATGGTTTGTGTGTGTCATTTGAAAAAAAAAATCCCATTTTGAGAAGAAATAACATTGTTTTGAATGTAAAGTGTCATTTTGCAGGAGAATTGAGGGGTTTCCCCCATTGTGTGGTTTTTTTTTGGGGGATTTGTGTGTAGAGTTTTGAGAATATGAGGCATGCTTTCAGAAAATGTGTGTAAACAATTGAGAAAAACTGTAAAGTATCACATCAATAAAAGCAGCGGAAAGGTCAAAAACACTCACCAGTAATGATACCGTTCTTATTCACAGGTTCCTCCCAGCTCACTCTCAGAGACGTGTCCAATATCTCCGTAAAGCTCAAGCGACCGACAGGGCCTGGAACTAAACACAAAGATGTTACCCGGTTGTAGACCTCCTTTTTGTTTCTAAACAAACTCCACTTTCTACCGTAGGCTAATTGAGCTGATTATAGACTAATCCACACTCTAATTGTGAAACATGTGAAATAAGCCATTATTTACTCCTTTTATAATGAACCACAACAAAGTTTCCAGTGATATCAGAACCTGACATTTCTTTTATTGTAACACTTCTCTTGAAAGTAACCAAAATAATTTCTCACTTGTAGTGTCATAGACGCCTAAAGACACTGATATAATTATATTGGCTTGACCCACAGAGCAGTATTTGTGCTTAAGTCTGAGCAGCACTTTAATTAATGTGACTTTTATAAGACATGTTATAATTTGGTATTTTAACAACCCCAAACTACCCCAGCAGAGTTTCAGAGCAAGAACGCTGTCACAATGCTGATGGCCAAAAGCTGGTGGTAAGCTACATATAATAAAATATTTATATATTATTATTTTAATATTACAATATATATATATATATATATATATATATATATATATATATATATATATATATATATATATATATATATATATATATATATATATATATATATATATAAACAAATGTGAATAATTTTAACAAAATAAAATGAATCATAATTGTTTCTTATTTAGTACTGTCCTGAATAAGATATTTTACATAAAATGTTTACATATATTCCACAAGACAAAAAATAGCAGAATTAGACAGAAGTGGGAGGAGTGAGTGACCGGTGCGGTCTCGAGTCCTCTCATGAGGGAGCTCGGAGGCATACAAGAGCGAGCAACACCAGTGAAAGATGAGAAAGGACCAGGCCTGGGTTTGTGTTGTGTTTTATTTATGTTTTATTATATGTGTGTGTGGCAGCTGTCCGTGGGGGGCTGCCCGCGTTACTTCCAGGTAATTTTTTGAGTAAAGTCTTTTAATTGTTCCCGCCTCCTTCTTCCATGAAATAAGAGCCCTGATTCTAAATACTGTGTTACTGGATGGTCCTTTTTTCCTTTGACCCTTGTTTGTCCTGAGCAATTAAACTGCCCAATGTTCTTCATAAAAATCATCCAGGACCTGCAAATTCTTCAGCATCTTTTAAACCCTTTCAAGCAATGAGATGACCAAATGTGTCTTATTTTGTTTTAATATCCCTTTGGAAGCAATAGAAGAATTTCCTGGAAGACAAACTGAGTACAATTTACCTTGATCTTCAAAGTTTTCACCCCTGGCTTTTAATGCATCATGATTTCCTCAGGAGCATCAGTGAATGTTTGAACGACAGTCAGTATCAAATCCATTTTATTAAGTAATATGATTCAGTGAGAGACAGAAACACTACCTGAACCGACAAAAGAAACAGACTATTACTTACTGTCCTCATGAGTTTGCACTAATTTGGGGGCACTGCGGGGTCCGTTCCCTGGTGTTGTGAAGCACAGCACTGATGTCAAGTACCAGGTGAACTTTTTCAGACCGCTGATGAAACCGAAGTGACGTGTCCCATGATAATCAGGAGTGATGGTCACTACAATAACATCCTCTGGAGACCGTTCGGGCCATGCCATCAACTGAGGGACAGACCAGTGTCACTCAAACAGAACAAGAAAACGAAGGAGCAAAACAACAACAACAACAACAATGAATGGACACAAAACATATAGTTTATATACGAGTGTACCTTGTAACCTTGATTAATGCCATTGATGAACTGCTGAGGTGGTGGATTCCAAGTAAATTCAATGGTGGTTGAGTTCACTGCTTTGGCCTCCACACCCTGAGGGGGCGATGTAGGAACTGCAGGCAAGCACATACTGCAAGTTAGACTCCTATTCACCTAATTTTTTTTTCTCAGCCCCAGACTCCGGTCACTGAACATCTGATGCATTATGGCACAGTAAATTGCAAACACTTTCGAGAAGACAAACATCTAAATCTTATTGGCTGGCTTCTACACGTTTTCTAGGAGCTTAGTGTGCAGTGATCTTTAAAGGTGGCATGAAACGGAAGTTGAGATCGTCTTTTTCTCCTTATTGTGACGTATATCTGAGTGACATAGCCTCTGAAATTAGAAAAATGTAGGGCGGGACTTGAGAACGAATTCAGAGAGGTTTGAGTCCGAATCGAGACCGAGTTCAGAGAGATTTGAGTCCGAATCAAGATCGATTTAGAGAGGTTTGAATCCGAATCAAGACCGGGTTCAGAGAGGTTTGAGTCTGAGTCGAGACCGAGTTCAGAGAGGTTTGAGTCCGAGTCAATACTGAGTTCAGAGAGGTTTGAGTCAGAGTCGAGACCGAGTTCAGAGAGGTTTGAGTCTGAGTCGAGACCGAGTTCAGAGAGGTTTGAGTCACAGTCGAGACCGAGTTCAGAGAGGTTTAAGTCCGAATCGAGACTGAGTTCAGAGAGGTTTGAGTCCGAGTCAATACTGAGCTCAGATAGGTTTGAGTCTGAGTCGAGACCGAGTTCAGAGAGGTTTGAGTCTGAGTCGAGACCGAGTTCAGAGAGGTTTGAGTCCGAATCGAGACTGAGTTCAGAGAGGTTTGAGTCCGAGTCAATACTGAGTTCAGAGAGGTTTGAGTCAGAGTCGAGACCGAGTTCAGAGAGGTTTGAGTCTGAGTCGAGACCGAGTTCAGAGAGGTTTGAGTCTGAGTCGAGACCGAGATTAGAGGTTTGAGTCTGAGTCGAGACCGAGTTCAGAGAGGTTTGAGTCTGAGCCGAGACCGAGTTCAGAGAGGTTTGAGTCTGAGTTGAGACCGAGTTCAGAGAGGTTTGAGTCTGAGTCGAGACCGAGTTCAGAGAGGTTTGAGTCACAGTCGAGACCGAGTTCAGAGAGGTTTAAGTCCGAATCGAGACTGAGTTCAGAGAGGTTTGAGTCCGAGTCAATACTGAGTTCAGAGAGGTTTGAGTCAGAGTCGAGACCGAGTTCAGAGAGGTTTGAGTCAGAGTCGAGACCGAGTTAAGAGAGGTTTGAGTCTGAGTCGAGACCGAGTTCAGAGAGATTTGAGTCCGAATCAAGATCGATTTAGAGAGGTTTGAATCCGAATCAAGACCGGGTTCAGAGAGGTTTGAGTCTGAGTCGAGACCGAGTTCAGAGAGGTTTGAGTCTGAGTCGAGACCGAGTTCAGAGAGGTTTGAGTCCGAATCGAGACTGAGTTCAGAGAGGTTTGAGTCCGAGTCAATACTGAGTTCAGAGAGGTTTGAGTCAGAGTCGAGACCGAGTTCAGAGAGGTTTGAGTCTGAGTCGAGACCGATTTCAGAGAGGTTTGAGTCTGAGTCGAGACCGAGATTAGAGAGGTTTGAGTCTGAGTCGAGACCGAGTTCAGAGAGGTTTGAGTCTGAGCCGAGACCGAGTTCAGAGAGGTTTGAGTCTGAGTCGAGACCGAGTTCAGAGAGGTTTGAGTCTGAATCGAGACCGAGTTCAGAGAGGTTTGAGTCTGAGTCAAGACCTAGTTCAGAGAGGTTTGAGTTCGAGTCGAGACAGAGTTCAGAGAGGTTTGAGTCCGAATCGAGATCGAGTTCAGAGAGGTTTGAGTCTGAGTTGAGATTGAGTTCAGAGAGGTTTGAGTCCGAATCGAGACCGAGTTCAGAGAGGGTTGAGTCCGAATCGAGACCGAGTTCAGAGAGGTTTGAGTCTGAGTCGAGACCGAGTTCAGAGAGGTTTGAGTCTGAGTCAAGACCTAGTTCAGAGAGGTTTGAGTTCGAGTCGAGACAGAGTTCAGAGAGGTTTGAGTCCGAATCGAGATCGAGTTCAGAGAGGTTTGAGTCTGAGTTGAGACCGAGTTCAGAGAGGTTTGAGTATGAGTCAAGACCGAGTTCAGAGAGGTTTGAGTCCGAGTCGAGACCGAGTTCAGAGAGGTTTGAGTCCGAATCAAGTCCGAGTTCAGAGAGGTTTGAGTCCGAATCGAGACCGAGTTCAGAGAGGTTTGAGTCTGAGTAGAGACCGAGTTCAGAGAGGTTTGAGTCTGAATCGAGACCAAGTTCAGAGAGGTTTGAGTCCAAATTGAGATTGAGTTCAGAGAGGTTTGAGTCCGAATCGAGACCAAGTTCAGAGAGGTTTGAGTCCAAATTGAGATTGAGTTCAGAGAGGTTTGAGTCCGAGTCGAGACCAAGTTCAGAGAGGTTTGGGTCCGAGTCGAGACCGAGTTCAGAGAGGTTTGAGTCCGAATCAAGTCCGAGTTCAGAGAGGTTTGAGTCCGAATCGAGACCGAGTTCAGAGAGGTTTGAGTCTGAGTAGAGACCAAGTTCAGAGAGGTTTGAGTCTGAATCGAGACCAAGTTCAGAGAGGTTTGAGTCCAAATTGAGATTGAGTTCAGAGAGGTTTGAGTCCGAATCGAGACCAAGTTCAGAGAGGTTTGAGTCCAAATTGAGATTGAGTTCAGAGAGGTTTGAGTCCGAGTCGAGACCAAGTTCAGAGAGGTTTGAGTCCGAGTCGAGACCGAGATTAGAGAGGTTTGAGTCTGAGTCAAGACTGAGTTCAGAGAGGGTTGAGTCCAAATCGAGACCGAGTTCAGAGAGGGTTGAGTCCGAATCGAGACCAAGTTCAGAGAGGTTTGAGTCTGAGTCGAGAACGTGTTCAGAGAGGTTTGAGTCTGAGTTGAGACCGAGTTCAGAGAGATTTGAGTCTAAATCGAGGCCGAGTTCAGAGAGGTTTGAGTCCGAATCAAGTCTGAGTTCAGAGAGGTTTGAGTCCGAATCGAGACCGAGTTCAGAGAGGTTTGAGTCTGAGTAGAGACCAAGTTCAGAGAGGTTTGAGTCTGAATCGAGACCAAGTTCAGAGAGGTTTGAGTCCAAATTGAGATTGAGTTCAGAGAGGTTTGAGTCCGAATCGAGACCAAGTTCAGAGAGGTTTGAGTCCAAAATGAGATTGAGTTCAGAGAGGTTTGAGTCCGAGTCGAGACCAAGTTCAGAGAGGTTTGGGTCCGAGTCGAGACCGAAATTAGAGAGGGTTCGGTCCGAATCAAGACCGAGCTCAGAGAGGTTTGAGTCCGAGTCAAGACCGAGTTCAGAGAGATTTGAGTCCGAGTCGAGACCGAGATTAGAGAGGTTTGAGTCTGAGTCAAGACTGAGTTCAGAGAGGGTTGAGTCCAAATCGAGACCGAGTTCAGAGAGGGTTGAGTCCGAATCGAGACCAAGTTCAGAGAGGTTTGAGTCGGAGTCGAGAATGTGTTCAGAGAGGTTTGAGTCTGAGTTGAGACCGAGTTCAGAGAGATTTGAGTCTAAATCGAGACCGAGTTCAGAGAGGTTTGAGTCCAAGTCGAGACCGAGTTCAGAGAGGTTTGAGTCTAAATCAAGACCGAGTTCAGAGAAATTTGAGTCTGAGTCGAGACCGAGTTTAGAGAGGTATGAGTCCGAGTCGAGACCGAGTTCAGAGAGGTATGAGTCCGAGTCGAGACCGAGTTCAGAGAGGTTTGAGTCTGAGTCGAGACCAAGTTCAGAGAGGTTTGAGTCTGAGCCGAGACCGAGTTCAGAGAGGTTTGAGTCTGAGCCGAGACCGAGTTCAGAGAGGTTTGAGTCTGAGTCGAGTCCGAGTTTAGAGAGGTTTGAGTCCGAGTCGAGACCAAGTTCAGAGAGGTTTGCGTCCGAGTCGAGAACGAGTTCAGTGAGGTTTGAGTCCAAGTCGAGACCGAGTTCAGAGAAATTTAAGTCAGAGTCGAGACAGAGACCAGAGAAAATCCACAAACAACATTAGAACTCAATTGAATTCACTTTTCACAGTTTTCATTTATATGCTGTTTAATATTGATGAACACTTTATATGCATATGATTACACGTGATATCGTACACCCTAGAGTGACTCATTATATCACTTTTAATGTCAGTCAGAGAGCCTCTTTTTGACTAAATGGGTGTTCATTAGCTAATTGCAGCAGCTAAAGATCCCAGACCTTATGTCTTCAGGCTAAGATCTGGCTATGTAAGAGGCGCATCCATTTGTAACTTGAATGGCTTTCCATGTCATCTGCTTCCAGTTATTTTAACTGGACAAAATCAGTACAATATGCTGCTGGATACTGCAAAGTGCTTTTTATTTTATTTTTTATAAAACTTATTTTAATGTATTGTCGTAATCATAAACACTGGTAGCACTAATTGCTTTGCCATTTACTGCACTTTGTTTTTCTTCTAATAAACTATTTCCTCATTTTTACAAAAGTTTTATGGCCCCCAGAATATTTTGTCTTATGAATATCAGAATATGCAATATTTAAAAGAAAGAACAGACCTTCTTTTAAACTAAAAAGTCTGTTTCATTCTAGCTTTCTTTAATCAATGAATTAATTTTTTCATTAAAAAAAGCAACATTTTAAGCAAAAAGCCTATGTCTGGAATGGATTCAGAATGATGTTTAAAACATAGATGGAGTAGATCTATAGCTCGTCCTGGGTCAACATTTCAATCAGAAATATTAGGTCGTTTTCATTTATATGCTGTTTAATATTGATGAACACGTTATTTTATATATGCGTATGATTACACGTGATATCGTACACCCTAGTGTGACTCATTATATCAGCTACTCTGCTAGTCAAAGGTTTGGACAGGTCTACTCATTCATGATTATTACTATTTCTCTCATTTTAGAATAAAGGCTATATATAATCTATGACAGAATTTCAGTTATGAGAATTATAAAATAAGGATATTTGAACAGAAGAAGACTTAATATAGAAATAATTTGCAAGTGTTTTGGCATGTTAAAAAAATCTCTCCTCTTGTTGCTGGTTCTTCTGAAAAGAGGGCTATGGAAAGTAAGTTCAAAAACAGTAATGTCTAAGGTCTAGGGGCTCATTTATACCTGCATGGCTGTGACTGATGTAATGAAAGCTTTCGACAAGACTTAAAGGGAATCATTTACATGGTGTTTGAGCATAAGTGTGTACACAACCACTCTATAATGGTTAGATGGTTATAATAATTTCTGCTAGTGCACCTACTGGAAACACTAGAATCTCAGCTCCATGATAAACAATCTAAATATTCAGTTGATGGCTGTATTTATGAACACAGAACACATTTTTTTTATTCCACTGTGGTACTTTTCCATCGCTTTTCTATGTAAACACGATAGACAGAAGTGTTTTACCATTGTGTTCGCATCCTACATCTTTACAGCGTATAAATACACAGAGGTAAAATAAAGTTTAACCTTAAAGGAAATGTATGTAAGAAATGTATTTCAATTAATCATAAAATGGCCCTGATATGTCTGGACATTAAGAAATCATGTTAATTTCAAATACTTATACCACTGACAATAGTAGTCCGGCCAGGATATTGTCATTTAAAAGTTGTTGTTGCAGCCCTTAATTGATGTTGATGTTGACATGTTGTGTTTTGGCCTGAAGCTCCGTTCTCCACCTATCTACCAATCACAAAGTCAGTAGGGTTTCAGCATCCGGGTTGCCAGATCTGCTCTAGTTACCACAGCTGCATCTACAAATGTTCCTGCTGGATCCTGCAGCCTATCTGGCAACCTCGAGTCAGGGGGCGGGGGAGAGGGGATTGTGATTGCAGTTCCAGTTTTGGCCACAATCTTGCATACACTTCCTTTAAAAACATCCAAAGCATGTGTCTTTGCGTCTAAAACGGCATTGCGTGTGAATAGTGCAAAGTCCGTCTAGCGAATATTTACATTGAAAATAATGGAAAGGCAGCGCAGTGAAGCGCAAAACCACGTTCTGTGGACACAGAAGACTTATATTACATCTTGTAAAAAGGGGCACAATAGAGGGTATATCACCATCAGCTGGAGTGACTGAGAGGCAGTAAAGGTCTACAGCGTGAATGCCGCGAAAAACACATAAAACCAAAAAGACAGACTTGATAATAGTGTGCTATTTTCTCACTCAGACCACTGCCGTCTTCTTCTTTTGCTACTGATTTTAAAGGGAAATGCTGCCCATAACTGCTGGTCTAGGACCTGTAATCCTCGTAATCCTCTGTAAGAATTCATAATAATAGCATATTACTAGCAAAAAAGAGTTGGCAAAATATCCAGTGCGTATCTGTATTTGCACTCGTCAAAAGATTCAATTTCTAATGTGTTTTCACTTCAGTGAGTAATGCAGCCAATCACAGACATGTTTGTTGATTTCTACAATGCAATGGCCAATCACAGGTGTTTGTGTTAGAATCCACTCACAGCTGGAGTTTTTGTGCAGTGTTGAGTTCTGCATGTGTGTTAATCCTCTCTAAGTGTGGATATTATGTAAACAAGAGATTCATGGTGTCATAAGCTTCACTGATTGTTATAAAGGAACTTTGTGAGATCACATTCATTGAATGAGTGACAGCTTTCAGTGATTATAAAGGGAGCAGTGCACTGTCTTGGTGATATAAAAAAAGCCTACAATATATTCAGAATTTGAATAAAACTTTTGTTTTCCATTCTTGACAAGTGTCACTGTCCATATACACGCTTCAATACATAAACCCATCTGCATATACATGTGGGATTCACTCTTGAAATTGTAATAAATATGATAAATATTTATGTATCGAAATCAGGCTCAAATGTAAATTTCAGGAAAACCTGATTCCTTGGCTGCATGTCAATATCCATGAAACACTGGATTTTTGGTAAGTTGTAAGGAACACTATATCGAGTCCAGCCTAGTTTAAACTGATTACCATTTGTTTTACTCGTGTTTTCCCCCATTAACCTTTCTGCCACTCCGCTGAGGCGGTGTGTTATGGCGGGAAACTGATGTCGATGCATACCCTCTACAGGTCACCTCTAAAGTTGACAGGTTTTGGGACACTGAATGTACTGTATGTGGATTCCACCTATATACTGATTGATCATCTATGAGTCAAATAAAACTCAAATACATTTTGCCTTGCTTGGACACACAAGACAGACAGCCGCAGACACCACCTAAACATGTCTGACATGCCTAGTTCACACGGTATTTGAATGCATCCAAATCTGATTTTCCCTCCAAATGTGACGCATGCAAATGTATTTTTTTAATGACAGTGTGAATTAAAAAATTACAATGAATTTGTCATTTTCAATTCCAATGAGAGAAACTTTTTATATGTGAAGATTCGAATTAACTGTAGATTGTTATTTGCCCATAACATATGTGCTCATGAACATTAGGTCTCAAATGACACTTGCTTTGAATCGAAATAATAATGAAAGTGACAACTGATGTTAAAATGTTAAGGCTAATGTAAAACCTGAAGTCTAACGAAATCTGTATTATGTAATGATTTCCAGAAAACTGTAAATGGCTTAAAAAACAAACAAACACGAGACGAGTTATAGAGTTTGCTCTTATTTTTATAATGCAAAATGCATCAACTTATAAAGTGCCCATTAAATGAATATTGTTAGAATCGCAACATTATTAAAATGCATCAGTTCAATTAAGTATCTCAGTTTACAGCCTTCATGGTGCACCTGAGATGTCCCTGAGACATTTCTGACCTTTTATGAAGGAGGACGCTGTGGCATGGAGACAATAAATGAAAGAAAAAGAGACATTCAAATTCTATTATACATCCAGTATCCTTCTAAAAGCCTGAATTGAGAGAGAGCCGGCAGTCAAATGACAGGCCAGGTCTTATATAAGCCAAAACACAAATAAACATCTTCAGAGTTCAGATTCTTGATTGTTTGTCATACCTTTTTTTTTTGTGTGTGTGTGTGTGTGTGTGTGGGGGGGGGATACATTTATTGGTGTATAAATGCAACTGAAAAGCATGTACTTGTACAACACACATGAAACAGAATTTTAGACTTTCAAATGTTTTTTGTTTTTTTGTGGAATTGGTTGTATACATTCATAAAACCCCTGGCGCAAAAAAACCCACACAAAAAGCATATTCATGAATGCCTGGTGAGAGATTTTTTTTCTTCTGCTGCTGATCTTTTCAGGTTGCCTGTCAAGCTTTGACTTATTTTGAATCAAAAGACTGTCTTTCAAAAGCCTGCCAATTATAGTCTTCTCTTAAAGTGGTGTAAACATATTCATTATGCAGTGGCGTCTCTGCTCTTCCGAGGTTCTTTTCCCCACCTGGAATTCTTCAGTGGGTAAAAAGCACATACATTGTAGACTTAGTGGTGTTTATAAAACTGTCAGTCGATTTGAGTAATTAAATTAATCAAATTAAGTTCATATGCCAATATTTGCCAAGAAAAGGCCCTGAACGGATATAATTTAAAGCTGCAGTCCGTAACTTTTTGCGCTCTAGTGGTTATTAAACAAAAGTTCATGTGTCTTGTGGAAGAACATTGCAACCGGAGCTGCAACTCTCTGTTTCCGCAGCGGTTCCTATTAGTCTGGTCTGAAATAGTCCCAAAATAAACACTTCTTATAAATGCACCATAATGATTCAGGGTAAGACAAAAACACAGTTCGGAAAATAGATTCTTGTTGTACATTCTCAGATATATTTTTTGTAAATCTTGAACACAAAAAGTTATGGGCGGCAGCTTTAAATAATATATATATATTTTTAAATTTCTTTATTATACACTACTATTCAAAAGATATGGGGTCAGAAATATTTTTATATTCCAGTTATATTAGAAAATATTAGCACAATTTTAAATTACTATTTTCTATATATATATATATATATATATATATATATATATATATATATATATATATATATATATATATATTTATTTAAATTGTAATTTATTTCTGTGATGAATTTTCAGCATCATTACTCCAATCTTCAAATCAAATAGGATTTGATGCACAAGAAACATATTTTGTAACTCAGTGACATTTTCTTCAGGATTTTTTGATAAATAGAAAGTTCAAAAGAACAGCATTTATTGTATAAAAAAAAAAAAAAAAAAAAAAAAATATATATATATATATATATATATATATATATATATATATATATATATATATATATATATATATATTTATAAAAATATAAATATCTTAATGGTCTCGTTTAATCAGTTTAACAGGGTTCTTGCTTAATAAAAGTATTGATTTCTTTAAAAAAAAATCTTATCTACAAACAGTTTAAAATAGTACTGTACTTTACAAAAAGTGGTTTTAATAGTCCTTTTTTTGTGCTTTATTTCCATTTCAAGCTCTATTGGTAATAAACAAAACTGCATATGTCTTGCAAGACCATTGTAGCAGAAGCTACTTCTCTCCGTTTTTGTAAATAAATATATGAGTCATGTAGGTTGTTAAAAAGGTTGGTAAAATATTTTTTTTTATAATAAACACTTATTATAGATGTACTGTAGTGATTCAGGAAGAAAACATGGTTTGGAAGATGGATTCATGATGTACTCACTCATTATTTACATTTTGAAAAATTTGAACAAAAAAAGATACATAGTGTACCTTTTAATCTAAGCCTATTACTGGTCTGCAGCAATGCAATTTATAGTCAAGTTAATCTAAGATAGATTTAGGGGGAACATCGGTGCTGTCTTAGCCATGTCCTGTGATACCTGTTGTAGCACACAAGTTAGGAGGCATGACAAAATTTAAAAGTTAAGTTAAATAATTAACTGTCCAAAATGACCATGTTTAAATTGACAGTCTTATTTTTGCATTCATCCAAACAACTGCAGGAAGTTCATGGAGCACTGTCTCTTACTTAGGATCAGTGATGTCGTCAAGGTTGCTAATTGTGAGTGGGTTCAGTGGAGCTGCGTCAATACCATTCAAATGCTTGACAGACTCTGTTTATAAAACGTCTATTTAAAATAATTAGACAGATGAAGCCTCTCAAAGCAGAGTCGATACATTTTCCGCTCCCCAGATAATCAGCCAAACGGCCAAATGAGAAGACCCTGAATTTCCCGAGATGGATTCTCCTCATCTGAAGAGAAAAGCGCCCTCGTAGATAATTGACATAATTGTTTTCAAGAGGATTCGCATGGAAGTTAGCTGTCCAAGAAGAGGGCTCTAAAATGAATGTGGAGTGTACGTGGAGACTAAGTCGACCTCAGCATGGCATGTAAACAAATACTGCATCAACCGGTTCAATCCGGCATGCTTCCTGCCTCCGCTGATGAAAAGGAATAGTTGAAAACACAGAGGCTGATAGAAGCAGCAACTGTTAGGCAAGAAAAAAACACTGAGAGTGTGACAAGAGGAACAAGGTCTCACCTCCCTGCAGCGTGTACTCAGTGACAGGCTGACTGAAGACGCCCAGGCCTGCCCCGGTGTACGCTGCCACCTGAATCTCATACTGGGTCCAGATGATGAGCTCTGTGATCAGGCAGTAGTTAATCTCAGGGCTGGTGATGTTCTTCTGCTGGTACTCTCCAGGGAGCCCCGCGAGCCGGTACCTGTATCAGGGCAATCGATGGCCAAACAGTGAGCGACAACGATTTTCTTCCAGGTCACTGCTCCGTTAGAAGTCGTTGCACAGGCTGTATAATTATTAGGCGCATACTAGCTCTCTTCCAGGGCAGAACTTACGTTAAATACACCAACGGCGGAGACAAGCTATTAAAAACAGCATGAACATTCACAACACATCCGTAGAGGAGGATAAGATTGGTCAAACACAGCTAATTAAATGCATTCAAGCTCTTGCTACAAGCGAGAAATGAGAGTGGTAGAGCTCAGTAGATCTTATTTTTGGTAGATCTTTTCTGTTGGGTGGATACTAAATAAAAATAAGATTTGAACATTCTGCATACCTTGAATAATGCCAAGACATTATGTCTTTGCTTTGTGTTGTCTTTGCTTGCTAAACAAACAAAAAACGCAACCAATGTATCTGACTCACAATCTAATGAGTCAACTCTCATTAAATTGGTCAAAAAACAAACTCACATGTAATTGGCTTAACAGTCATTTTCATTTCAAAATAAAGAAACTATTGGTTTGCGAAATAAGTATCAGTATCTTGCTGTGCTTGAACACACTGTCTACTACAGTCAACGGCCAACTGTTGCACACACGTTTAGTAGTCTGTATTCCTCATTCAAAAAGGGAACAGATAATCAGAAGGATCTCTTTTACTGATGTGCAGTGAAGGTGATTCAACATGCTCAATCATCCGAAAAGCTGCTGATAGTGGTCAGATTATTGTAACACCATAAAAACTAGGCTGATAGACACTCGACAATAGCCTGGCATTTTGCTGATGGCTGGCTTGGTGCTAACAATAGGTACTCCAAAACATATTTTAAATAAATATTTCCATTTTTAAAAATGTACAGTCTTTGAAATTGCTCCAAAATAGTATTATTCGGTCACACTTTAATTTGAGGAACACATGTTAACTACGACTTTTGCAATAATAAACTCCTAATTTACTGCTAATTAATAGTTAATTATGTAGTTGTCAAATTTAGGAATTGGGCAGGATTAGGGATTTAGAATATGGTCATGCAGAATAAGGCATTAGTATGTGCTTTATAAGTACTAATAAACAGCCAATACTCTAGTAACATGCATGATGCTAATAAGCAACTAATTAATAGAGAGAATTGGACCCCGAACGTAAGTGATTCCTATTGATCTAACCACTAGTGTGGTTTGTCATGCTTGCCAAAACCTTTACTACAGCCTGACTAGATAAACTTTCAAACACACACATATCAAACACATTTTAAACCAGTTTGTTATAATATAAATGTGCTGAGCTACAACTGTCCTAAAACAGTAGTCAAAGTGACAGCACTATGGTCATCTCAATTATCTAGATCTAGGATGACAAATGCGGTAACACTTTATTTTAAAGTTCAGTTATTAACTATTAACTAGTTGCTTATCAGCATGCATATTACTAGGATTTTGGCTGTTTATTAGTACTTTTTTAAAGCACATATCAATGCCTTATTCTGCATGACCTTATTCTACATCCCTTAAGCAGTAAATTAGGAGTTTATTAAAGCAAAAGTTGTCTTAGTTAATAGTGAATATGTGTTCCCCGTACTAAAGTGTTAACACAAATGCAATCAAAAACATTGTTGGACTGAAAATAAGCTTCACTTTTTCCACATAATAAAACGTGTATGCCATATGGCATTAATAAAGAAGTCATATTTCAACACATTTCATCAGGCAAGTTCTGTTTGTGAAATGATTTGTGCATGTCTCACCTGAGGACGTAGCCTCTCAAGACTCCATTGAGCTGAGGCTCTGGGGGCGGCTGCCACTGCACCATAATAGACTGGTTGGTTCTTCCGCTGGCTACGATGTTCTTGGGCGGAGCGCTGGGAGGTTCCTCTCTCAGCATCAATCTGGAGAGAAAGTGCAAGAGTGTTGCTAGCACCACAAACCGGCCTACTCTACAGGTACACACTTAACGTCACACGTCACACGATCAAAGCGTTCTTACATGACTGGTTCATTGCACTATTTTCTCTCTAGCGAATTGGGTTAGTCGACTCGCTCTAGGGAGCAACAGTGTGAGCCATGAAAGCGTATCCCTCTGGTCAGAAGTCCATTTCCCAACCTGATGCACTGTATCACATCCGCCCACTCCATAAAAAGCTCTTATGTGCTTGCGTGGAAAAGTCTCTCTGTGCTATAAGCACCCTTATGCTTTGAATTTGGAGGTCACTGCTTACGTGGCCACTGGCTTGGGTGTGCACACAGCCGTAGAAGATTACGTTCGTTGGCTCAGCATCTTCAAGCTAAGCGTTTCATTGAAATTCTTAAGCTTTCGAATTACAAAAAGACCAAATATTTTTAAAGATAAGAGAATCACATGGTTTGTTGTTCAGTAGTGCTGTGCATGTCTGCCGGAGGATTTGTCCCCAATGTGAGTGCTTTTTAACTCAGTGGTAAATACCTGTATGCTTTTCAAAGAAGGAACACACTAAACAGCGCTATTTCTGTTCAATCCTAACAGGAATGAACATTTTTTGGAGCTTATATTTTAGTTTATTAAAGGGTCTCAATTCACATTTGTTGACTGAGACTTTGTGAGATTTAAAAAATGCAGAGGCTCTGGGCCAACATCAAAGTGCAAAATCGACCTCAACACATCTCTCTTAGCAAAACAAGAAGAAGAAATACGTTCGATGCAATTAAAATGAAGATGTATTGAACTTAAACCTGCATTCATACCAACATTATGTACAGTCCCTGACAAAAGTCTTGTCGCTTATCTATTTTCATATGAAAAGCTAAAACCCTCCCAAATGATGATTAATGCACTGAAATAAATTATTTTCATAGAAAAAATATTTATCATTTAATCAAGACAGAAAGGTCAAATTTTGGCAAGACAAAAGTTTTGTCGCCTATACAGAAATTGAACAAATTTACAGCAAATACAAAAATATGTCAGCAAATTAAGTTGTGGTGCTGTGAGATCCAAATTTAATATCTTGTGTGACTTCCATGAGCTTGAGGGACTGCATCCATGCGGTTTGGCAAGAATTCATACAATTTATTGATGAAGTCATCAGGAATAGCTAAGAAAGCAGTCTTGCATGCCTCCCAGAGTTCATCAATATTCTTTGGTTTCGTCTTCCATGCGTCCTCTTTCATCCTACCCCACATATGCTCAATGATGTTCATGTCTTGGCTGGCCAATCCTGGAGCATCTTGATCTTCTTCGCCTTGAGGAACTTTGATGTGGAGATGGAAGTATGCGATGGAGCACCGTCCTGCTGCAGAATTTGGCCTTTTTTAAGGTTGGGAATAAGAGGTAGCTAAGATTTCTTGGTATTTTAGACTATTGATGTTGCCTTCCACCCTGCAGATCTCTCGCACACCCCCATACTGGATGTAACCCCAGACCATGATTTTTCCACCACCAAACTTCACTGTTTTCTGGGTGAATTTCGGATCCATTCTGGCTCCAGTAGGTCTCCTGCAATATTTGCGGCGACTGTGGTGTAATTCAACAGAAGATTCATCTGAAAAATCCACCTTCTGCCACTTTTCCTGCGTCCATCCTTTTAGCAGGCTGTGGGCCTTGGCAAATGCCACACGGTTTTTCAATTGTCTTTTGTTTAGTGCTGGCTTCTGGGCACTGATTCGACCATGGAGGCCATTTCGAGTCAGAATCAGACAAACTGTTCTGGTTGACACAGGGACTTCAGGTGACCAGGTCTCGTGGAGCTCTGCTGCAGTGGAAAATGGGCTGGCCTTGGATTTTCAAGCCAACAAACGGTCCTCTCGAGCAGTTGTCTTGTGGGGTCTGCCTGACCTGGGCTTGTCAAAAACGTCTCCAGTCTCTTCAAATCTTTTTTTTAATCCTCTGTACTTGATGCTGAGACACATTGAAGGTGTCTGCCACATCAGCAGTGGATCTGGTCTTCAGCCTCTTGATAATCAAAACTTTAGTCTCAGGGTGAATCTTAGGCATGTTTGCAGAGGTCTAGTTGCAGTTGATGTGAAGGTCTAGCGTACTGGGGTTCTTTTTATACACACTTGAGACCTAATTGATCCATTATTAGTCACAGGTGAAGCTCATATGACAAGGTGACAACACTTATGTATTTGCAAAAATTGACTCAATGGGCTTTACCAAGCTGTGAATATTAGAATACTTTTTGAAAGTTTAGTTTTTCACTGAAACTGGGATTAAAATGAGCCATTTCTTGTAAAAAAAATCTTGATTAGAAATATATTTCAGCGGCACTTTAGGTCAATTTGTACACAAGCGACAAGACTTTTGTCAGGGACTGTATTATTTTACTCAATATTTGTGCTAGTGGCTGCCATTTGCCAAATGGGGGAATGTATCACAATATTGTTTTAAAAAGACCCAGTTGGTTACTTCTTACCAGATCTTACTACAACAGATTCGTAATGAAATAGTAAACACTTTTATTGTGGGAAATGCTAACGATTTTGTGGGCTCTGTGATCATTGGTAATGTTAAATGTCATAATGGCTGGTCCCTACAGGCTAGTTTGCTATCACACATAAATGATATTTTGTGTGCAATGCTCAGTTCATTCTAGAGAATGTGCATTTTCTTAATTAACAAAGTTTGAAAATGAATCAGTGTTGAATACTTAATAATGCCAATAGATTCATCTGCCCTTTGCGTTTCATGCTAATGGACAGTTAAATCTGCATTAAAGTTTAATAGGATCATTGGGTCCTTTCAGATTTATTGTCAGAGTCTTCTTAAACCTCTGACCACACTTTGTTATTTCTTCCCAGAAGTCTATTCCATAATTAATGCCCTCTATAACCAATATCATGGAGCTTTTCTCAGACAGTGCTCTGTAAATCTGCCTAATGATGGCCGCAAGGAAAGACTGCTCGCTCCTCGCTGAAACAGAGCTTTTCTAGCTGTAGCCATGCAGTATTTACACATTTGTTTTACGCACTTGCACTGTGCCACCAGCTATTAAACATCGGCCTCTGAACATAAACAAAGCAAGGAAAGCGTCTGGCACTTTCTACAAATACAGTGCACTTCGGCGTCCTATGACTTTTTTTAAAGCATTTGAGGCATTGTTTTGTGTGTGTGTGTGTGTGTGTGTGTGGTCTGATTAGTTAAACTAGACAAGTCATTATCTACATAAAATTAACAAATAACATAAAATTACCCCGCATGAAATATTAGTTTTAAACCTATTAATTTTTCTTGCCTTCCATCACCTCCCTTAAAGGGTTACTTCAGTGATTAGAATATGGCTTTGTATCAGTAGAAACCCTGGAGTATATTCAAATGATTGTGCTTTCCTGGAAATAGATATGTTTTATATATGTTTATTAACAACTACAAATCAGCATTTGGTTCCAAACTAACAAGACCCTATTGAGTGACTTAGTTTATGATACATTTGCAACAAAGTTTTTTTTTTTTTTTTTTACTTTTAATTGTATAAATGTTGAGGATTTAATGCTTATTTGATGTTTGACATCACACAAACCAGGAGTTTAGGCTATATTCAGATTACATTTTAAGAGTTACGAGAAAAACAAAATAAACTGTATGATACATGAGAAAATAAAATTAATTATGGAAAAAAGGGTTATGGCACACTGTTCTGCTTTGTGATTGGATGAAATAATCATGCATTTTGCCTAGCTCTCATTTTGATAAATTGTATTGAATAAAACCATGACAGATAAATAAGCGTTGGTGTGGAAAGGTGATGTCTCATTATGTGAGACTGCACATTTGTGCTTCTATGAGCTTGTCAGCTCGACTCTCTGCTTAATAAGCCCAAATGGACAGATGTCTGTCACAGCAAGGAGACATGCATGCAAGAGAAGACTGATGGGGCCCTTCAAGAACCACTTTCTGTTTTCACTCTGTCCCTGAGGAAGCAGCTTTGCTCTAAACAGTGTATTTTTGAACTGTCTTAGTCAATATCCCTGCATATAAGTCACAATTCCTACAATTGTGTCTTCTATCCTACCATATATCGTATCTGGAATTGTTTTTTGGTTTATGACTTAATGAGAAAACATGACATGCAAACGAGATGTGAAGCACAAACAACCAAAGCTCAGTTAATACAGGTACATAATTGAAACATCTATGAGTAAAGAAACATCACGCTTGGAGTGAGTTTAAATTTGAAAGTATAATTGGAAGCAATAGTATGCTGACTTTTTTTCCGTCAATATGCACCACACTAATAGCCTAGAAATCTAGACACACCCTAGCAGCAGCAAATCTAATCTGCCGCGAGTGTCTTCTAGCAACTCTCAATACACTTCTGAGCTGTAAACGCCAAACTCTGGTCAGGCCAATCACATCATGTATAGAGTCGGTAGCGGGGCTTAACATGTTGACGGCCGAGTTGCGGTTGAGAGCTTCTAGTAAACACAGAAACTGGTGAACGGCGGCCTTTCGAATCAGCTTTGACCTCGACTCTGGAAGACTTGGAGTTAAGCTTTTCTCTGAGAAAAGAACAAAGAACGGCACTGAAGTCATTCTTAAAAAGGGAAGATGTGTTCTGAGTTTTGCCGACTGGATACGGCAAAAGTTTAATCTGTAAACAAGCTCTGCTTCACCTTCATTGCTCTGGTTGGTTGTAGCGCTATCCTATCGCGTGCAGAGGCAGTTTGAAAGACAACCGTTCATCCCGCCCCTCGGATGTAGCCCGGTCAATGGTGAATTTCCAAACATCTAAACATCTTGATGTGGGCCTGGCTTGTCAGGCTACCACACTAACATGAGTAATGTAGTCACAAAAACATTCTTTCCGCAAAAAATATAGTCATGTTATAATATAATGTTTTGTTACAGGGAAAAAATAAAATAACGTTAAAGGGATAGTTCACCCAAAAATGAAAATTCTGTCTACTCACCCTCAAGTTGTTCCCAACCTTTATGAGTTTCTGTGTTCTGCTGAACACAAAATAAGATATTTGGAAGAATGTCTGTAACAAAGCACAAAGAGCAACCATTGACGACGTTAGTAAGGAAAAATAATATGATAATCAGTGGTTGCTCTCTCTGCTTGGTTACAAACATTCTTCCAAATATCTTCTTTTGTGTTCAGCAGAACAAAGAAACTCACACAGGTTTGGAACAACTTGAGGGTAAGTAAACAATGACAGAATTTTCATTCTTGCCTGAACTATCCCTTTAAGACTCTGGGCCCACCAGGAAATTTACTTGGCTCAACTTACATCTCAAAGCTGGATCTGGGTCTGAGTGCGGTGCAGTCTGCTTGAGGATTTGTCACCACTATGAGTGCATTTTAACCCAGTGGTAAATACCTGTACTCTTTTGAAGGAAGGAACTATTCTATATAGGCTATTTCTGTTCAATCCTAAGAGGAGAATTTCTTTTGGAGCATATATTTTAGTTTATTAAAGGGTCTCAGGGAGATTTTAAAAATGCAGAGGCTCTGGGCAAACATCAAAGTGGAAACAGACCTCAACATTTCTCTTTGCAAAAAATATAGATTTTAAAATAAAGATTCTTAAATGTTAAAAATGAAAGTTAGAGTAAAAACATGTTAAGTGGTTAACAAAGTTCCCACGTATAGTGAAAAATTACATTTAAATAGTAATTTTATGTAAAATAAACATGCAAAACTATGTCTTCAAGTAGAACAATATGTATAATGTATAACAAGTCTATGTGTAAATTTTAAACAAATTCCTTGTATGTGCACTTATCATGGAATGAGCTTGTACGCACAACAATCAGAACTAGAGGAAGAGCGTCAACGACGAACTTCTTTCGGGTTACGGAAGCCATCGGCAGTGCTGTCATTTTGTTTGTTAGACCACAAAAACAATGTCACTAAAGAAGTGTGTTTCTGGTTGTGAGGGAAAGAAAGATAACCTTGTTCAGCTTCCCAAATAACCCAGTGTTACAGAGGCCAGCTAGTAGTCACTGTCTAAGTAAACCTCACGTTTACTTGGACCAATGTTAAAGGACGTAGCCTTTAGCCTCCTTGTTAGAGCGTCTGACTCTCATGCAGGCGGACCCGGTTTCGAGTCCCACTTGGAGCGGGCGGTTCGAACAGGAGGGGTTACATTGGTGCTGTGACCCGGATGGGAGTGAGGTTTAGGTAGGTGAGTGTAACAGAGGCCCGCTAGTAGTCACTTTGCAAGTAAACCTCACTCCTCTGACCACAAGAGACGCTCTAGCGACTGACACTAGAGGTTGCAGCCTTTAGCCTTCTAGTGAGAGCATCCAACTTTCATACCGGCACACCCGGGTTCGAGTCCCGCTTGGAGCGGATGGTTCGAACAGGAGGGGTTACATCAGCATTATGTAAAATAGTGGATACAGTTTGTTTTTCCAGAGCAGTGATGGAGCTCTGCAAGAGACGAAGCCGCAGGTGGTGAGTGAAACGGCATCAATTGTTTGTTTTGTTGCCAATCATCACATAAGTGCATATAATGAATACAACACAAATGTATGGTGAATCGAAAGTTATCCAGGGAGTGTGTGTGTGCTCGAGATTCTTCAGCTCCGCCCACTTCACACCTTCATGAGTTCTGCTATTTTCTGAAGGAATCTGTACATCTGTCGTATATATCTTTTATAAATAATTAAACTAAAGACTCTTTGGAGATATGAACAATGCAATACTACAAAGGTACTCGGGATTAACATGAGATTGGCAGAAACTGTGTGTTATGCCCCATTTAACATTTTTTTTCTGCATTGTATATCACGCACAAAGAAATCAGGCCTTCTTGCAAAAACTAAAAAAAAACCCATCCTGATATGTATGGTAACCCTCGCTCCCTTAAGGGGGGGGGGGGGGGGGGACACTCAGTTTCAGTCAATCTCACATCAACCTTGAGTACCTATAGAGTAGTCCTGCATCCTTCATATCTCCAAAAAGTCTTTAGTTTTATTATATTTATAAAAATGAAATATAGGCTCTATCGAGTCTTTCAGAAAAAAAAACGTGCGGCTGGAGGCGTATCGTGTGGGCGGAGCTAAAGAATGACGAGCGTCTGAAAGCTGACATCGTCATGTTTGGAAAAGAAAACGTTACCCTAAAAAACAATGGCTATCAATCAGATTCAACTAATACATATATGATCCAGAATCGGATCAGGAGGCTGAAATAAATTGAACAGGTGAAACGACAACAGCAGGACGTCCGTCTCTGTGGTATGTACTGTATTTAGTGGCCTGTCAACATTTGTGTGTGTTTACTTGTGGATTGTGAGGACATGATTCGGTTTATGGACTATTGTATGCAACTAAACCTTAGCAGTAGCAACCAAAACGGTTTTGCTTGTCAGACTGGGTTTTAGTGTTACATAGAAAAACAATGGAGTAGCGCATTTGAATGTGCTTTGTGTGAACTTCACCTAGGTTTATGTTTGGGGTGGTTTTACAATAAACAGACACCTATAGTGGTCAGCTAAACAAATGTATTTAAACACATGCCATAAGTTACATCGCATGCTTCATTGATAAATTAACTATACGATCGTGTTGTTTACTGATGTTTACTCATGCAACGATAGCCAACAACATAGACATTTAAAGCAGTTTTACTCCCCACCTGCTTCCAAAGCACAATCGTGAACCTTTATCGTCACCGCTCCATCAAAAACACACTTCTTTGGTGATATTGTTGATTTGGTGAAGTCCTGAGACAGCAGCGAGAGCAGTGTTTATGGGCACCGTGCATCATTTGCTCTCGCTCTGGTTGCTCGCGTGCATGCTCACAACCTTCCGGAAGAAGAGCCCGTATGGCCCAAACAAGGACATTCCGCTCTGTTGACGTCAAGCGGACCCGTACTCGAAAAAAACTCTCCGAAACTTGAGAAACCGGAAGGAGTATTTTTGACACAGAAATACTCCATCAAACGTCCAACTTATTTTTTTGAAACTTTGTCCATGTTTAGGATGGGAATCCAAGTCTTTAACAGTGTAAAAAGCTCAGTATGCATGAAACAGCATTTCACCCCCCCCTTTAAGGTGGGAACGGAGACATACGTCAGACATCATTGACTGAAAGGGAACTAAAACCATAACAACCATGAGCACTCGTGATCTAACCTACTTGTGATGATATGATAACAAAATGGCAGTTATGAATTGCTTTTAGCTGCCCGTACTTGAATATCATTTTCCAAATAAAGCCCTTAAATGTGTATTGTGAGCACGTCTGATACAGTTACGCATTAATTGAGGTTAAACAAGAGTTAAGAACTTACGATAGGTCTTTAAAGTTTAATGCGTACCCTCATCAGATTATGTTCCACATTAACCTAGATGATTTGAATATTTTCAAAGACAAACTAACAAATATTGCATTTTTAGAGTGGGCTCAAAAGTCAAAAAGTTCCATTTCAATATTCACTTTGCCTGGAGAGTCATACAACACGGTGACACTATTTTGGAAGAGCAGGTGCTGAGAAGAGCCAGAAATCACTGGTGGGAGAGAATAGATGTGAAGTCTGCAGAGAGATGATATTACCGCTCTACTGTATATACCCGACTGCCTCATGCTGTTTGCACGGTTTCCTTTAAATCGGTTGCTCATTAACAGCTCTTCGTATTTACTAGAACGCTTTCATTATTCACACAAGCGTAAAAGGACCGTCTTTTTCCGCTGCAAAGGCAGATACATTAGTTACCTTGATCATTCCATTAAAACTGTAAAGTCTTTTCACCTTTTTGTTGCTCTCACCCACCTGTTTACTGTGCTAACATAGTGTTTGTCAACATGAAGGAGGAGGTTTAAACAGCTGTATCTCTCTAAGGCCCTGTTTACACCCGGTATTAAGATGTGTTTTGGTCGATTGGATCACAAGTAGACAAGGGGGACACATTCCCGTTTACACCTGGTGTTTTAATCTGTCTCTTTCGTCCACTTTCAACCACTTCTCTACTGGTTTCTTTGAGGGGAGGGTCTTTGCAGGTTTTTTTTTTTCCTTTCGATCTAATGAACAAAATAATAGACGACGGTAAAACACGGAGAGCGTCAGCGTTCGTTTCTGCTCTGACAGCCGCAAGACCACAGTAAACGTGGTGAATGCATGTTAGAAATTAGGAATGGTGAGAAAAAAGTGCCCTTGGTACCAAACACCTTTAAACTAAATTGGGTCTTTAGTTAACAAAGTTAAAATCCCGTCGGGCTAGCGCGCTACCCATAATGTTTATGCATTAGGTTAGGCGGAGAATAGGTGTTTCTTTGCGCTATTTTTCACCAGAATTTACACTATGAAAAGCAATATGAATGTGTTTTCGACTGCCTCTGGAAGTTGTCGAAAGGGGACAAGCTCAAGAAGTTTTACACCCTGTTCATACCTGTATTTAACTCTGTCCACTTGTGACTGAATCTACCAAAATAGAAAGTTAATACCAGAAGTAAATGGTGCCTAAGAAGCATACCCATCAAGCTAAATAAAAGTGATTTAATTTAAAGTGAAACGTGGTTGCGTTGCTGAGGTTGAGAGATGACACCCCCTTTTTTCACCTGGAACAGAAACTGCATGTTTTGCCACGTTTGGAGCAGATAAAACTCCAAGGAGCCATTGGGAATGAGGCGTCTGCCGCCCACAGCTGCAGAGAGAAAGCGAGCTGATTAGAGTGTGAGGTGAGAGCAGAGGCCTGCCACTCACGACCTGAGAAAGAAATCCTACGGTGTTGTGATTTCAGCCACAGCAGGACTTACTGAGAACTGTGGGTGGAGGATCAAGTGACAGAAAACACACTTAAACAATGACAGTCCTGATGGGCGGCAGAGGCCATAGTGTGATGGGACATAATAAGCCTGTTATTAACCTAGCGTGAGTGTAAAAAAACAATGATGGGCGGACAACATGCGAATAAGCAACCGTTGACAACCATGGCCTCATACCTGTTTGTTTCGATGCTGTACTGTCCTTTGCCCACCTGATTGACCGCGCAGACCCTGAACTGATATGAGCGTGCTGGAGTGAGTCCCTTGACCATGGCCCGTGTCACGGTGGGGTCCACATCTGGCAAATACACTCTCCAGGGAGAATCTGTTATACAAAGAGAAGCAGGACATTTCTAACTATTTAAACAAACATTACAAAGGACATATACATTTGATGTTATAATATTATTGTATTTATATACACTACTGTTCAAAAGTTGTTTTCTCTCTTATGTCACCTAGGCTACATTTGATTGATAATTAAATACAGAAAAAACAGTAATATTGTGATCTAATAGTATAACTTAAAACATCTGTTTTCTATTTCCATAAGCAGTATTTCAAAATGCATACTGGTATATGTAAAGTGTATTATCAATGTTGAAAACTGTTGTGCAGCATACAATTTTGGTGAAAACCAATGATGCATATTTTTCATGATTTTTTTTGATGACTATACAGTTCTATAAAGATAATGACTATAAAGATAATTAAGATTATTTGATAAAGAAATATTTGGTAATATTATAATTGTATTTACCGTCACCTGTGAGTATTAAAAATATAATTTCTAAAAAAAAAAAAAAAAAAAAAAAAAAAAATATATATATATATATATATATATATATATATATATATATATATATATATATATATATATATATATATATATATATATATTGCATTTTTCTGATTAAATATTTTCTGCCTATAATTTAAATATTTCAAACAGCAAAAACATCATCATTTAGACCTCTTTGGCCTTTTTTGAAACTGTACCAAAGATGTCTATATGTAAATGAGCTCTGATTTGATTGGCTAACCACTATGAACGTGCATTCATAATTAATAACATTAGTTATGTCTGCATATCGTTAGCATAATTGCCCAGATCATATCGGCCCAAAAATGACTTAGGCAACTATGCTATGAGGCTAGTGATATGTGTTTTACATAATAATGACCCCTTTAACTAAAGCTTAATTGCTTATTTAAAGTAAATATAAAGTGTTACCAAAAATTGTTTTCTGTCTTCTAAAGGCACATGGTGACATATATAAAATGACACAATTTGCATGTTTGATAATCAAGCATAATCAAATGATTCTAAATTATATTTTTATACAAATTGGTCATCCACTCATAATTACATAATATGCTTGAGGACTGGCCATTATTACTTAATGACACTTAATGAACAGCCATGTAGCTTCAGAAAGTATACAACAGACTTTTGGTTTATATCAAAAAGATTTTTTGAACAACGTTTTTATGAATAAATATCTAATGATTCTAAACAAAAGTACTACTCATTTTCATGTGTCAGACCTTTTTAACGAGGAAGAAAATGACCAATTGTATTTCAGTTCAGGGTTTTAAAGGGGATGGGGGTAGTCAACGAGAGAGCAGGTTTTTCTCACATCCTATGAAAGGTGTTTCTAATGGTACTTCCCAGCCCTATTACACCCTGCACCAGTAATCTTCACCTCCAGTCTGGCACATTCCTCACTGTCCTCTTCCAGCCCAGGAAGATCAATCTACTTGGGTGGGGTTTTTCCCGGCTCTGTAATACCCCAGTCTTTAACACCACCGGGTGACACTAACTGACATCAACTCGTACATGTAGCACATGCTGTTGACACAGACAGCAGCTGCATGCATGCTCCCGACTGGCTGAACCTTCAGATGCATTATGGCTGAATGTGAATGAGTTCAGTAGATTTTTTAACACTGCCTGCTCGGCTCAATCACTGGGTGGGATTCACTTTAAAATTATGCCACGGAGCAAATGATTATATGGTGGCCCTTAGAAGTATTTGAACACCTTATTCACCTTTAAAAGTATTGACTTATATATCTCTATTCGGAGTCACTTTAGCTCAAATAGCTTTTAATCAAGTGGTGTAAAAGGGATTTTTACTGGATGTAAGAAGTGAGGCTGAATTCAGAATAGCATTGGTTCTGGTGAAATGTGAAAATCCCATTCAGTTTCTCCACAGGGGAATTGATTTGGAATGATACATTTTTAACCTTTAAAGACAGACCTACTGTGAGCTATGAAATCTATTGTATATTCATTTGTTGAAGACATTATTTCAACTTATTTAACAACAACAACAACAAAAGCAGAACCCATGGCAAAAAGCTAAATTGCCTGCCCCTATCATGAAGCACTTTCTGTATACAGATAGTTCTTTCCTTCACTGAAGCAATTTAACAATCTTGTACCTTTGTCTTTTTGCCCAATTTTCAACTAGTTTTTTCTCTTTCTTCAAATCAAGAAATGTTGTGATTTCACATCATGGTGGTTGGTTTGTTCCAAAGCTTATAACTCTTCAATGCAGAATTAAAAAAAATCCCTGTTGGAAAAATAGTTCTGGAAACAAGGATGCTGAAAAAAGGATAAACACTGCTAGAAAGCCATTCCCAATTCAGCCTCCGTTCTCCTCGAGTTGACGTAGGTGTCCTAGCAGAGTTTAGTTCATCACATTTGAACCACTAACATCTGACAACCCAAACATTTTTTGAAAAACTATCATATCTAAATTGGAATTGGCTTGACATACATTACTAATGTGGGGCGCCAGTGGCTCAGTGGTTTATGTAGGTTGCCTACAAACCGGCAGGTTGGTGGTTCAATCCAACCAGGTGGCTCCACCTGACCAAGTGTCAAGGTGTCCATAAGCAAGACACCTACCCCTAGTTCCTCCCGATGAGCTGGATGGTGCCTTACATGGCTGACATCGCCGTCGGTGTATTAATGAGAGAGTGAACGGGTAAATGTGAGGCAATATGTAAAGCGCTTTGTATTGCCATAGGTCTGTTGAAAGCGCTATATAAAATACAGTCCTTTTACCATAATGAAACCATATTTGACCCAGACTAGGTGCAATGAAGGATGAAGGAAGTAAAACTGTGAGTGTGTCTGCATGTTTCTTACTGTTCTCTGAGAGCTCAACCACATAATGAAGTAGGGGGCTGTTTCCATCAAAGGGTCTCATCCAGGACAGGTCCACGCTGCGACTGTCATTGGCGTTCAGGCTGGCCTGCAGGTTTCGAGGAGAGTGTGGCAGCTCACTATGAGGACAGAGAACAGCAAACACTCAAAAAAAGGGCTGTTTAATGATTCTTACACAGGCGCTGCATAAACAAAGGATTTGCACATTGCTACAGCTCTATACAGAGTGACAGGATTTCTAGGTTACTACATTAAATATTTTTAAGAACTGCCATAAATTAATAAATCTGAATGCTGCAACACTAGTAAATAGATTTCTAGTTTATTAAAAAGCAGATGGAAATCAAACACAGTAGTACACGTTTGCTACCAGGCGTTTATTGTGGGTTGGGTCTTTTAATGATTTTATCTTTGGGACTGCCCTTCCCAGTAGGCCCCCTCAGCCCCTTTTCAGATCTTCCCTACTGCCATCTCCTCCATGCTAAAAAGATTGTGAATTCAGCCTGAATCTCACAGTCAGTCAGTCAGAGGCAGGCATTTATTTTCATTTGACTTGTTTTTCCGTTTCTTTTCTTTTTTTATTGATTACTTTATTAATCATTTCATGGGCATCCTACTGAGAATAAGCACAGAGCACCAACAGTTGTGCTTGAAAAGTTTGTTTTCTCCTCTAAATTAAACCCATGGAGAGAACCGGCAAAGCTTAAGATTTTATCACTTTCTTTTTTCTAAGAAGGAAGACGATTCCACAGGTGTGAAAGAACTGCAAATTCTTCAAATGATGTTAAGGTATGATAGTAACTTGCAAAATGTGATTTCGCAAAAATAATACAAATAAAATAATAGAAAAGAGACATTCTTGAGTCTTTTTTTTTTTTTTTGTGGGAACCATCTCTTTAATATCTTAGCCTTAGTGCTCAGTTCTAATTTATTGCCCAGATCAGATTTTTTTTGTATAGCAGTTCACATTGTTGCTTTAAATGTGGCCAATATTGGATTCCAGTGTGAACAGATCGGATTAAACCAACGTCATGCAGCATGCTGTCATACAGACGTAGGCATGGAGGGCATTAAGTAAGCGATAATGCGTTTATTTATAATGTAATTTGCCTCTGAAGCCAGCAAATTTATGCACAGGCAATATAAAAAATAGCAAGATGCAAAAAAAGAGAGCAGAGTTATGATACAAGCCCTCGTGTTTTGCTTGTATATAGAGCTGTAACTATAACACTTATGAGTTCTGACACATTACTATTCCACTGACTACCCAAATGTCTTAACTTCAGGCATGTACAATCTTTAAAGTGACTCCCATGAGTGCAGAATTGTACTCTAGAGTGACGTAAAAGTCACATGAATTCCATTTGACTTCAGGGAGGTCGCATTGCAAAATATTGCATATTGTTTGTGCTGTTCAGATTTTCATGCGAAAAAGATCTGAGTCACATGTGAGCAAAAAAATAAAATAAAAAAATTCATATTTTGCCACATTTACCTGCAGTCTGAACGAAGCCTTCGTAATATTGCTTCGAATGTAAATTTATATTGTATTATACAGGGCTTTTGAATACTTGAATCTGATTGGTTCCAATTATTGGAAACGCACCGCTAAAGTAGTTCCAGACAGGTCTTAACTTTAGAGTTTTTAATTCGAATCCCGTGTCAAACTGCCAAACTGCTGAAATCACATGACATTGCCGATCTGAATCATGAATCAATACGCTGATTCATGACCGTTTGAATCTTTATTTGAGGATTGAAAACAAAACCGGAAGAGAAGACAATGCTGAATAAAGTTGTAGTTTTTGTGATTTTTGGCCCAAAATGTATTTTCGATGCTTCAAGAGATTCTATTTAACTAACTGATGTCGCATATGGACTACTTTGATGATGTATCTTTCTGGACTCTGAAGATGATGTATCTTTTATTAGCTTTCTAGACATGGACAGTATAGTGTGCATACACTTGCATACGCTCTCGGACTAAATATAAAATATCTTAAACTGTGTTCCGAAGATGAACGGAGGTCTTACGGGTGTAGAACAACATTAGGGTGAGTCATTAATGACATCAATTTCATTTTTGGGCGACCTAACCTTAAGGATGTTTAGATTCTATTACAGATAGTTTTAGAACACAATGTGAACACTTTAAAAATGAATATAGTAAACAGAGAAATAACAAACTGACAAAAAAATAAAACCGACCTTAGTATTAGTATTAATGCTGTTGTTTAGATTGTTGGATCATCAGTGTTTATTTGTAATGGCTTGGGCTGTGATCGCTGAAGGTAGAAAAAGAATATATGGGTGACTTCAGTCATTGGGGAAAGTCCTCCTGACAACATGTCTGATTCCACACAACCATCTGATACCACCACGGCATCTTCTCCAGTTAATGAGGAGGCAGAAAACCCACAAACAGATAATGAGTCTTAGTTCCACACAACATTAGCCTCATGAAATCTGCATAAAGTACACACACCCGCTGGTTACTGCAGTCTTCCAGGGGGTTTATTTCTGGAGAGCTTCCGAGGGGATTTTATTCCCTCATCATATTGTGGTACAGAGTCATAAGCAAAGGCTTTAGGTGTTAAAATGTTTACGCTGCCAAGATTTAGCTTTTATTTTGGGTTTAAGGATTCGACTGGCAGACACGGATCAGAAATGAGTTTCAAATAGCCGGGATGAGGAAATCTACCCACTCAGAGAGTGGTCAAAAGGTCAAAAGCTTTTTAGGAGACTACCAGGATTTTTTTTTTCTGGATAGAGAGTTAGAAAAGCACTCATAAATTCTAGCAAATTAGCTACAGTACTTCAAAAACTAGGTTTTATAAATTGGGTAAAAAGGCAAAGAACAGACAAAAAAAACAAAAAAAAAAACCTTTGACCAAATCAAAAGCGTATTAAAAGTTACTATTAACAGGCTGTTGATGAATATGAAAATCGAGTATAAGCAGTTGGAATCCAGTTTGAAAGGTTACACTGAAAAAGGTTACTGAGGAAAGGTCAGTCTACACACTCCTGCTGAGAATTGCAATCCACTTAAGTATAATATGCAGATGCTGGAGTAGGTGAGCAAACAAAATGCAGAAGAAAGCTAAAGAAACACATACTGTGTGATAAACATAAACAACTTGATTATTGCACTGACAAATCAATATGACAGCACATTACACTATATGTACACAAACGTAAATGGTGCTTGTCCATGCAAAACTCATTGCAACAATGCTAAGACATTGTTTTTGATTGCCAGGGTACTGTTATGCAGTTGCTAAGGCGTTCTGAGTGACTTGTAGGCTGTGTTCGAAATCGCCCCCTGTACCCTTAAATAGTGCACTATTTAAGGGCACATCAACCAATCAGCTATGCTGTGTAGATGATGATGTGATTGCAATTTGCTACTAAGCGAGTTAAAGGGATAGTTCACTTTAAAATGAAAATTCTGTCATCCTTTACTTACCCTCAAGTTGTTTCAAACCTGTATGAATTTCTTTCTTCAGCTGAACACAAGGGAATATATTTTGAAGAATGTCAGTATCCAAACAGGTAACTGCAGTCATTTTTCATTTTCAAGTGAACTATCTCAGCCTGCACCAAGAGCTTCATACCAGACCTTACTTGGTTTATCATTATCCACACTAATGGATGATAAAGTTAGTAAACACAGAAACTGGTGAACGGCGGTCTTTCGAATCAGCTTTAGACTGCGACTCTGGAAGACTTGGAGTTAAGCTTTTCTCTGAGAAAAGAACAAAGAACGGGACTGAAGTCATTCTTAAAAAGCAAAGATGTGTTCTGAGTTTTGCTGACCGGATACGGCAACATTTTTATCTATCAGCTAGCTCCGCTTCACCTTCGTTGCTCTGGTTGGTGTAGCACTATCCTATCGCGTGCAGAGGGAGTTTGAAAGACAACCGTTTATCCCGCCCCTCGGATTGAGCCCTGTCAATAGTGAGTTTCCAGACCAAACATCTTGATGTGGGTCTGGCTTGTCAGGCTATATCCACTGTATCCACCAGGGTAATATCACTACGCCTGCTGCACCCATAGTACGCCAGCAAAGTTCCTGGATTATTATGCAAGAATGAGAAAATAGTTCATAGACGGTCTAGAAAATCATAACTTTTAATTTGCAGTCAGTCTTAGAACACAATGTAACTATACACATAACAACATATAAATAGGAAAATGTTGGCATTATGTTGGATCACTTATTGAGCAGTAGGCTAGATGGAGGTGTTTACCTTCAGTCTTTGTGCTAAGCTAGGCTAGCGGTGGGTGTGTCAGACACAGTTATGGTACGCATGGAGAGGAGAATGGTATGTATGGACTTATCTAACTCTGGGGGATACGGTAAATAAGCTAAAGTTGGTGTGTTCCTTTAAGTGTATGCATCTAACTCTAATGGTAAATACATATATTTATAATTTTTTTACAGTATAAATGGGTTAAATATGTGAATATATTTATATATTCACATTTATATGTAATAAGGGATCTCTCACAACAAGGAGTTCATCATACTGAATTTGGGAGGTCTGTGGCATCACAAAGTTTGAATAAACAATTAAGATCATCTGTTTAAAAATTTAGAGCCAGTCAAATTTTCTTTTATTTTTTTTGGAAGAAGTCTCATATGCTCACCAAGGCTGTATTTATTTGTTAAAAAAATAGAGTAAAACCAGTAACATTGTAAAGTAACTTTTTATTGCTGTGATGGAAAAGATACATTTTCCTCTCCTCAAGAACCCTCGCGTTTTGAGGTATCATTCATGCCTGTAGCAGAAACGGTGTGGGATGAGTATCATGACAAAGTTGAATACTTAGGGTTAGAGGTTTTTGAGAGATAGCACATATTTCTCTCTTCAGTTACGTCCTCACACTTCAAAGCTAGCTGGTGAAAAATGAAGCACTACACACACCTGGAAGGTGACACACATCCATCAGGACAGGGCATTAGTCAGCCTAATGCTCAGAGATGAAGGGAAGCTAAGTCACTCACATGACCTCCAGACGGGCCGCCTTGGAGTCATTGCCGGCCTGAGAGATGACGTCACAGGTATAGTCCCCGATATCCCCAGACCAGGTTTGACTGATGTGCAAGGAGCCCTCCTGCAGGCTGATACGCCCCCCTCTGGTCTGGCTCACTAACTCCTCATCCTTTTTCCACACGTACCTGCCAAGTGAAGGAGACGGGGAGCGGAAGAGAACTCTATCACAGTCAAACTGACACAGGGGGAGCGCAGGAAACAGCGCTGGCTCATTACACTGATATCCAGCATATTAGCACTGAATTAACTGTACAACACTACGGATCGCGCTTTGAATCAACTTCAAGGCCCATGGGCTGACACTTTGAATTAACATTACAATCAAACCGAGTGTGGAGCCCTGGGCTCTGATGTCCAGATGAGAAGAGGAAGCAGAACGGCTCGTTTGTCATCACCCACCTCACTGCCACGCGTGGGTCGTGGGTGGCGCCACACTCCAGAATGGCTGTGGTACCCTTGATGACACGTCTGTCCATGGGAGGGCTGGATATGGATGTGCGACCTTGGAGAAAACAACACCGTTGATTCTGCAATAGTTTAATGTTTCCAAGAAGCAAACGGCTACGCTTCATTTTTATCAAAGCCTCGTCACACATCAATGGCCAAGACAAAGCCAGGACTTTACATGCTCTGATCAGTGTGTAATAACAAGTCTGGATGCTGTAGTTATCATCTTTCTTCATGGAACAGTTTATCAAGCTCTGCTGACTTTATTTATTGAAAGGTTTAAAGAAAATCGAAGTTGAAATGTGCAGTTAAAAGGTTAGTTCACCCAAAAAATGAAAATTCTTTCAATAATGACTTACTCTAATGTCGTTCAACACTCGTAAGACCTCCGTTCATCTTCAGAACACAGTTTAAGATATTTTATATTTAGACAGAGAAGTTTCTGTTCCTCCGTTGAATGTATGCACGGTATACTGTCCCTTTCCAGCAAGGTAATAAAAGCATCATCAAAGTAGTCCATATGTGACATCAGTTAGTTAGTTAGAATCTCTTGAAACATCGGAAATACATTTTGGTCCAAAAATAGCAAAAACTACGACTTTATTCAGCATTGTCTTCTCTTCCGGTTTGTTTTCAATCCTCAAATAAAGATTAAAACGGTTATGAATCAGCGTATTGATTTATGATTCAGATCACGTGTCAAACTGCCAAACTGCTGAAATCACGTGACATTGGCAATCTGAATTCTGAATCGATTCACTGATTCATAACGTTTCAAATCTTTATTTGCTTTTTTGGGTGAACTAACCCTTTAATGCCTGTTAAACAAAAAAAAAAAGATTATATTACTTTTTCATTTGAATCAACAGTAGTTATCTATTCAGGCCAAAATAACGATTCAATTAAATTAAATTATGAAATAGTTTTTCAATAAAATTAATTATGGGGTGTTCTAATCCCTATTCCAGCAAACTGCACAATACAACTAGCTGTTTCTATTCACATGCCTAGAACCGCTGCTGTTGTAACATAAAACTACTACTGTGACCAAAACTGAATACTTCTTTACTATATAATATACAAGGTGTGGTTAGGTGGGCAAGCGAGACGTAGGAGGAGCGAGCGAGACTGGAGACGTGATTGCGGTCTCGAGTCCGGTGTGCCTCGCAGGTGACGCTCTTTCACAATCACGTCCCCCGGCTTGCTCGCTCCTCCCACATCTCTCACTCTGCCACACAAGGTATTTTTGCTTTCCTATAAGCACCATCTACTTGCAATTTCATTTAGCCCGTCTGCCATTGTTACGCACTGGTCTGAACAGATGATTTGCATGCGAAAATTGGACCATATTTTTTGTGCCAAAACATTTGTGTTGATGTCAACAGGCTTTTATAGTAGAGCTACAGTCTTTCCAAGTATACATAACACAATGCATAATATATTGCACATCACCATTAGTTAACTGTTAATCAGCTAACTTCAATAGATGCTGGTCGAAGCTGAGCTACAGCCTACTTATCTAGGTTTGTAAGTCTGTGCAAAATATAGTGCTTATATATTTTACTCCAAATTAAATTCAACTGTAAAAAATGCATGTAGATGCATTAAACTAGGACTCGTAAATAATCCAAAAAATGTTTTGTGTGTGTCAGCTCGTTTCCATCATGGAATAGAAAAAAAAAAGTAGTTGCAAGTTTTTATATCTCAATTCCGACTTTATTTTTTGCAATTTGGCCATGCAATTCTTGCAAAGAATTGTGAGTTTATATCTCTTTTAAGAGGCACCTGATTTTGTAAATGAAAGGATCTATCACACAATACATATTCCGTTCAAGAAATGTTTTAATACATTCCATTTTATATTCATATTAATGCACAAATTCATTTAATTTAATTAATGATGTGTATTTTGTGATCCAGTCAGACCAGGATTGGGCAAATCCCGGTGACTAGCATGACCTACTACCACACTTACATTCATTCCATCTCAAAATTCGAAGATATGAACTCTGCTGTGCAAGAAATAAAGTCAGAACTGTGAGATAAAAAAAATTACCCTTTTACCTTTACAATTTTTTTATTCTGTGGCAGAAACCATAATGACATTATCTTTCCTCTCTCAAGTCAGTGAAAAAGCAGATTCTGAGAGATGTTCGCAAATGGACTCTGTGTGTTTCTCTTACTCCATACGGTGAGGGAGGCGCTGGCGTTGATCGCTCCCTCTGAATTGGCGGCATAGCAGGTGTACGTGCCCGTGTCCTGCAGCACCACCGGTTGAACCTGCAGACCGCCGGACTCCAGCAGGGTGAAACGTGGAATCTGCATCGAACCGCTGGCGAGGATCTGAGTATCTGTTGTGCATACATACATAAACAACCCAGTTGGCTCAATATCTCACTTCTGCTTCCATATAAGGAATTAATAGGGCATCACTATGCATGGTGTTGGAGCTCGGGATGATTTTATTACAAGCTTAAAGTTTTCCCCGAGGAAAAAACGCCCGCAGAGCTCTCCACCTTGTTAGGGGCCGCTATTATATATGCCGCTTCATAATTGGGAATGCTATGGAAACGACTTCATGAATATAGCCAAAACAGTTGTAGAATTTAATGGAAGTTTTTTGTTACTCTTGCATGAAATTATCTTTTGTGCAGCCAATCGGCTGCAACAAAGACATCTTAATGGCTTCCTGTGAAGCACAAAACACACAACCTCATACATCAATTGATGGCTCTGCTGCAGTAACAAAGCAGCGAGAATGCCAGCGATCTGGCTGTAATAAGTAAAATATAGCACTAGTAAACATGACAAAACAGAAGGGCTAAGATGCACCAATGTTAATACTGACATTACATTGATGCACTGTTCCAAAACCCAGTTAGCTGCCTACATGAAGACAACATTTTAAGGCAGAGTAGGTGGTATCAATGTGAAGAAATGTGAAGTGTGCAATTTAATTATGCTGCCTCATAAAAACCTAATTGTGACCAATATTCTTGGAGATACTTAAAACATTTTTTTTTACCTAATATGTGTAGGTGCAATGTATTTTTATGTCACATCAAACTCTAGTGAAATCAATTGCGAGTCATAACAAAGGTTTCCGCCTAGGTGCCTCTATCTAGGTGGTCCTAATTTGTTTGGATTCAAGACTTAATGTTTAAAGTACTCCACTGTAGGCAGTAAGGCAACTCCCCAGCTTTGAAATAGAGCTCAGATGTGATTTAAGCCTTATTCATTATTGAATTCAAATGTTAAATGCTGAAATCAAACTTCACATCGCACTAGCATTACCTCTCTTCCAGATAATGGCTGCTTTCGGGGCCCCAGATACCTGACAGGTGAACGCAGCCACTGCTCCGTCTGTGACAGTGATGTCGACCGGCGCCGCGGTGAAGGCCGGAGCCATACCTGTGGAACACACGGTCACATTTTTAATCAGGATGAGAAAACTGTTCCATAACACTTCATTCACGCTTAATGCAGTCCGCCCACACCCCCCCACAGGAACACGCAAATTATTACAAAAGGCCAAACAACAGCCAGTAAATTGTATTAAAACAATGTTATGTCCATCAAAACACTACTGATGCTTTTTATTGCGATCCAGGACATGTCTGCAAATTTGTGTTTCAAATCCGAGACAGTAAATAACTGGCATGAATCTAATTATACTGTTCTGATTGGGAGCCCAATATGGCAATGTGGAGTTGCAAGGTCATTTTTAATAGGCAGAGATGTGTAAATTATCAGGTATTTCCATTTGGAAATGTAAAGCATATTGCTGTTTGAGAGCAAATGATCGCTGTTTGAATGCATTGTTGAATATGTGCCACATTCATTTGGAACAGTCGAGACAGGAATATAAAACACATTACAGCTTGGTTCCCAATTGCTTTACATATTTTTTTATCACATGAATACTGATGCCACGGTAGGGCATGGCAGTATCACCAAAATCTTATATTATGCTATAAAATGTCTTTTTTTATCACAGTCAGGTCTGTGCAACAAAAGTAGCCTAATGACCAGTTTAAAGTAGTCACAAATAGTCCAATGCCATTTTCTCCACCGGACGGACAAATTCTCCACTGAATTGAATTGAATTGCCAGCGGCAACAACTTAAAGTAGCCCAATTCCAAGGGAAAATTGGCAATACTGATCACAATCTAGTCATTTTTTATAGGCTGAACAATATTTATACAATATAGCAATATTAACAATATAGCCAATAGAGATACATATTGTTGCAACACATAATATAGACTGCTGTAGTTTATACTTTTTTTTGTTTAAACCAATAATATTATGCAAAGTTGTTTTGTGAACTAAATGGATTATTCATAGTAGTCACATAATCACATTTTTTATGTTCAAATACATCCCCCCTTAACCCATTATTATTATGCCATTCATGTGTTACCGCCACCAAAAGTGTAAACATTGAGTTCCCCAGGCACCACCTTAACAATGGAAGCGGTTCACTTAGGTCTGTCAATCTCATTCCATCTCAATCTATAGTGTGTGTGTGAGTTCCATCTCAACTATACAGTATTTAGAATGATTTTTAGAACTATATCGTTCAAGCTACACTGCAGTAGTTTTTTCTTGTTTCTAGTCCAAACATCAAAAAACTCTTAAAACAAGAAGTATTACTAGACAAGCAAAAGTAATATGACTCTAAAAATAACTCAAAATTAAGAGTTTTTACTTAAAATAAGAAAAATAATCTGCAAGTGGGGTAAACAAAATAATCTTAAAACAACATTATTTTACTTACCCCACTGGAAGATTATTTTGCTTATTTTAAGTAAAAACTCTTAATTTTGAGTTATTTTTTCCCAAAACAAGACAATAATTTTTACTTGTCTAGTAAATGTTTCTTAATGCATTTTTTTAAAGAAACAAGACAAAAATACTAAGTAAGAAATGCAGTTTTTTTGCAGTGTATAATAATAACGATGACGATATAGTCTAAGAAATCCTAGCACACTGAATGTGTCCACATCACAACTATGACAATAACGGTTTCAGAGAAACAATTTAGTTGAAATCGTTTTCCCAGCTGATAAATGATAAAAACGACGGCCAGTTCATTCCATTCCGAAACCATTATGCAAAGTGCACACTTAGAATAAACAGAGCCTAATCGTTCATTTGTGTGTACACTAATATTGTTATTGTAATGGATATCTGTATAGTTATCATTCTTGGTGTGAACAGGCCTGTATTTGTGACACAGCTAAAGTATCGGACCTTTCATTGAAAGTTGTCCTGAACAAGGTATATGGAGGAATCCTGAAGTTAATTTCAATACCTTTTTAAGATTTTTTAAAGACCTTCTCAAAATATTTTAAGACCTCATCGCATTTCAAGTTCTAATTGCACAAAAAAGTGCACACTCCCGAATCATATCTACGTCTCTCATCCGGATTTGTGCCTTCAGGCGGGTGTGTTACATAGTTATCATAGCTATCATAATCCGGTGTACTGTATTTTGCGTACGTGAGTTTTTGTTGTAGATGGCTATTGCTGCGCGTTTAGCTAGAATGCCATACAAAACCAACCCATTGGGCCACTGAATCTGCATTAACGACAACAGCTAGGGCAACAGCCTTAGTCCTAATGGGTTGTTATCTTCGCTATCAAAATCCAGTGTTCTGTATTTTGCGTACGTGAGTTTTTGTTGTAGGTGGCTATTGTAGATGGCTATTGTAGATGGCTATAAAAAAATAAAAAAATAAAAAACCTTTTGTGCTGTGCTAATTAATTGAGATTTCTTACAGCTCTTACAGGTTGTTGACCTTGTTTGTTTCGTTGCTTCTATTACTCTCCCCTTTTTTGTAAGTCGCTCTGGATAAAAGCGTCTGCTAAATGATTAAATGTAAATGTAATCGGCAACAAACTTTTAATAAACAGTTGTAGTCGAATGTAGACTTAAAATCTCTATCGTAGGCCAATTTTGTATTGTTTATATTGCTTATATGTTTTGCAACATATGGAGGGCGACACATCACCTAACTGCGCATTTCACAAAATACATGATGTCACCTGTAGACAGCGCCCACCAGGGACGAAATTAACTTTTTTCAAAGTCTACCACTCAATGTTTTTACCAGTCACTTTTTTGTTTTTAACTGACAATGTGTAACTGCATGTGAAAATTAATACTACAAGCTCTACAATACTTAAGCAGTTTATTTATTCTCAAGTCTCAATGAAATACTGACGTTTTCTCTTTCTCGCTTATACACACACAAAACATGAACTGAATACATTTCATTAAATAAGTAGGGCTCTGTGCGCTCTTTTTTTACCTGGATGTGGCATTTGGATGATTTGTGGTCTTTTATGGCTTCCAGTTTTATGGTTTTTAGTCCCAACAATGAAACTATTAGTTTTGGCATGTTCTGAAGTGTGTTGACGACATACCGAGCAAAACATTGTCAGTAGGGATGAACCGAAATCAAAATTCTTGTCCGAAACCAAAAAAAGAAGACACCAAAGCCGAAAACCGAAAAATAAAATTAAAATGTTTAACTCGACCATTAAATAATAATGCACATGCCTACTGGCCTGCAGAAAGGTACAGAAATTGAATAAAGTAATCAAATGTAAAATAACTGCATATTTAACTGTTTAAATGAAAGATTAATCCTTATTAAACTTACAAAAGTTATTCAATCAAGAGCATTGTTTAATGTCAAACTAAATATAAGGACATCACTCAGGCAGCAGTAAATGCTACTGCGCCTTTAAGACCTGATGCAGGGATATGCTCGTCTTTCTCGACTGTGCATACTATACAGTTCACTTAAGGCATATTCAGACTATGTCTGCTTGGATACTCATCAAGATGGACATGTTGACATACTTCTTGTGTGAGTTTGTCCGTTTAAGCGCAAGACTTGAAAGAAAACTCAATATTCGTGCACAATATTTCTCTTTCTCACAGAGCGCGCGAGTCTCACAGTCTTCACGCGAGTAATGACGGAGAAAACGACTGGTCATATGCGCACATAAGGCAGCACTCGCATACATTGAACAAAGTTTACAAAGAGGTGAAACAGCTCGGTAGGCGAAGCGAGTTTACCCTAGCCTGACAAGCCAGACCCACATCAAGATGTTTGGTCTGGAAACTCACTATTGACAGGGCTCAATCCGAGGGGCGGGATAAACGGTTGTCTTTCAAACTCCCTCTGCACGCGATAGGATAGAGCTACACCAACCAGAGCAACGAAGGTGAAACGGAGCTTGTTGATAGATTAAACATTCGGCGTATCCGGTCGGCTAAACTCCGAACACATCTTCCCTTCTTAAGAATGACTTCAGTGCCGTTCTTTGTTCTTTTCTCAGAGAAAAGCTTAACTCCAAGTCTTCCAGAATCGCAGTCCAAGCTGATTCGAAAGACCGCCGTCGTTCGCCAGTTTCTGTGTTTACTAGAAGCACGCAAACGCAACTCGGCCGTCGTCATTATGGCCCCGCCCGCCGACTCTATGCATGATGTGGTTGGCCCGTCCAGATTGAGAGGAATACAGCTCAGAAGGGTATTGAGAGTTCCTAGATGACACTTGCGGGCAGATTAAATTTGCTGCCGCTAGGGTGCATCTAGATTTCTAGGCTAAGTTTACCCGCTACAACTCAAAATCAGTCGCATTTGGCTGGTGGCGGGTACTAATTTCCATCCCTGGCGCGCTCGCTCCAAGCCGATCTCAGACTGAGCGCCCCGTTGTTTCTTAATACTTATGGGGATGAAAATAAATATATTCATAAATACTTTTTTGGAGTCAAACTCTTTTGACAAAGCTTGAACAAAATACTTTCAAAATGTAAGACTTTATAAAGCCGTGATAAGACTTTTTAATACTTTATAAGGGTCTTAATTTTCCCAAAATTAATTTATCACCTTTTAATACTTTTCAAGACCCCGCGGGTACCCTGCCTGAAAGACAAAGAAATCCTAATTGAATAAGTCACTTGTACATATACAGTGAACACACCTGTGGCACACATCAGTTATAATGCTGCACATTAAATAACAGACAGTAAATAACTAGGAAAACATGAAAGAGAGATTAACAGCCTCCCACTAGAGTTTAACAACAGCCCAAAATAACCCATTATTGTTCCATGTCTTGATTTATTTAGGACACATTCTACTAAGTATTTTCGCATAATTAGCATATATAAAATAAACCTCAATATCTCTTAAATTCATGTATTCTAAAGGTTTATCAGTGCTACTTTTGCTAGAGCACTTGAACTGTACATCCACGCAATGTTCCACAATTCAAAATCAGAGGAGGTATGTCACTGAAAATCAACATGCTCAATATATGCGCCGATGTTTTGTACAACGTATCATTTCTCTGAGATAAAGGCCTGGCGAGTGATTATGGACCACACTAACATTTATCCACTATACTTGTCCTTGATCTCTTTCGCATGAAACAGATCTATATTGGAATAATACAGCTTGCAGAAGAACTAACAGCTTTGTATGAATCGCCAGTCAATGAGCGAGTCTAGATATGCACATTCAACTTGCAAGGAGAGATCTTCAGCTTCAGATTTTTTTTACTTACTTATTAAAAACTTTTTTTAATGGCTGAAATCAATAGCTTCATTAAAGTCTCCTTATTCAACATTTTTATACATTTCTATTTTTATATTTACTCTAAAGTCATCACCTTATTAGTGAATGTTTTGTACTCTAAAACAGTATTAGTTTTACATTTTTATTTTTCTACATTTTTCTGACCCTGAACAAAATAAGGTTATTGTAAAACAAAACGAAAAATTAAAAACTTTAAAAAAATATTGTTCTTTTTAATGAGCAAGCATCATTCCCCAAAATATTCTGCACAATCACGGACAATCGAATGATTTAAAGGTCAATGCGGCTAGAAGTTCAAATCATTACGGCAATCTACATGCAGTAAATATGTGCAGTCGGGGCTGTGGTAATTATCTGTGTGATGAGAGTGCTCCTCTGAGGGGGTCTTAATGTCCTTATGTACAGATCAGGGCAGTGCCCTGACAAACACTACGATGTAATCAACTCCAGACAGGCCTCTCCACAGGGAGCTGTTGCATCTCTTATAGAAAGACGTGAGAATCACATGTCCATAGATTAGGAACAACACATCTGCCATGCGGAGGAACTGCTGTACAATCGCTGGCTAAGAGAAGGTACATTTTGCAGCTGGTAATATCTAATACCCTTGGCAACATCTTGAGTATGTTTGTGTTTCAATAATTGATAACAGTGAGTCTGGAAAATGTGCGATAAAGAATGCATGACGCCCCCCTGTCCAGTCTCGGGGTCAGACTCACTCGTGACGTCCAGATAAGTGTGGACCTGAGCCTCTCCGGCCGAGTTCCTGGCAAAGCACTGGAAGATTCCGGTATCGCTGGGATGCACCTTCCTGACCTGAAGGCCCATGCTGGAGATGACCTTGTAGCGAGGGTTGTTGAGTTTACTGAGGGGCACAGCATCTTTATACCACTCCAGCTTGGGCATAGGCACCCCTGTGAGTTAAAAACAACATGATGGGTCACAATGAAGGTCAGTTGAAGGTAGCAATTGAACAGTTGGGTTCAGGAGGTTGAAATTAAATTATAAATGTAACCTGGAAATAAAAAATTATAGAGAAAAAAAAGTGTATTAAACATTTTAAAAGCTTTAAAACTGAGACAAAACTGCAGTTTACAGAAAGTTAAAAAATTGTATATATATATATATATATATATATAGAGAGAGAGAGAGAGAGAGAGAGAGAGAGAGAGAGAGAGAGATTCAGCATGCACAATTATATATCTATCAACATGACAGACAGACAGACAGACAGATAGACAGATAGATAGATAGATAGATAGATAGATAGATAGATAGATAGATAGATAGATAGATAGATAGATAGATAGATAGATAGATAGATAGATAGATAGATAGATAGATAGATAGATAGATAGATTATTTTAATAAATTAGTATTATCGATCATGTGACTTATTCAAGCTCAGAATGCTCTTTGGATCGTCACAAATCCTGCTGGAGGGCATGATCATCAGATTTACACAAACCTGTTGAGGAGTTCATGCAGCTTGAGTGCTGCTGTCACTGAAACTAAACAAAGCTAATTGTTCAAACTAAAGCAACCTGGTACTGTTGGTATATTGTCTGAGGCAGCCTTATATTCTATAAACTTTCCAGTTTCAGTGAATCCATTTTGCTAACTTGAAATCACAGCATGTTTATCCCCATTCTTCCCTTTGGAAGCAGTGGCCTGTGCAGTACAAAGCAACACAGACTGCGTTGGTATTAACACTCTTTCTTTATTATACACACCCAAAGGTCTAATTTTGAAAATGCTGGATGCTCCCTTTGTAGGATATAAAAAAGATGAAGTGTCAAGTGGAAATGAGATGATCTGAGGCCTTAAGCCTGCAAACCGATTCGGCTAGCACACTTCTAAGAATATTCCGGCAGCTTGGAAAAGTGCACTCTCGGGGGGAATGATTTAAGTAACGGCTGAAAGAGCTAACATAGAAATCATCACTCGTTGTGGCTCTCGTCTCTATCAAGAGAAGGCCACCAGATTGTACTATTCAAACTCATTTAGCGCTCTTCGCCTGTGCTTAGCGGCTGTATCAAGCTCCACTCAGCACCAAACAGCCGCAGACTTTGCTGTGCAAATTTTCTAAGACGTATCAAAAGAGCGAGGGGCTCTGGGCATGTGTTATAGTCTTTTCCTTGATCCTTTAGAGCTGGAGACTTCTGATTCTGCTCTGGAGAGATATAACTTCTCAAAACAAAAGGATTCCTTTCAATCCAGCCACATAAAAAAGTGAGAACGGTCCCAGAAGCAGCACATAAGAGAGGTAATGGATTGATTCCACTTTCTGCTCTTGAGGATACGGCAGGGTGACTCGCTTGTTTTTATTTCTCGCAGCCCATCTGATGCTGAGGGATCATTTTTACCCCTCGCTGAAATTGCAGCTGAGCCGAAGCTGAACCTCAACGGACAAATATCATAAGCACGGTTATAAGAGTTGGGTCGACTATCCATTTCAGCACTATTAGAAAGCTAGAGAATATTTCTGGCAGAAAGCCAATACCATTTCATTGGCCATTTTCCCACGCTATAATGATAATGGTTTAAGTCCCTTCCCATCAACACCTAATATCTCACAGCTAATCGTAAACTCTTCACCACTCGTCCGAAAGGCTGCCATTTGTCTTCAAAGAAGGGATGCTGACATCCTCTAAATGTACAGATTTTATAAATCACCCCACAACAGGGCAGGGCACAACATTTGGGGTTGGTTAATAGACCCGCATGGTGCTCCTAGGAGTTCATCCATGATGTTGGATGGCAACGCAAAGAATGCAATGCGAAAATTGCTATGAATGCCTTTATGTAACTAAGATTACTGACTACAAAAGCTCTGAGTGCTCGATAAAGCGTATGGATCAGAGTGGGGCTGAAGTGTATTGTATGTCTATTGTGTGTCAAGCATATCGGAGAGTATACTTTTTAAACCTTGAATCAATCCAAACCCCTTGGTTTAAGTCCGGCCCGTAAAGCACTCACCTCGAGCTTGGCACTGGATATCCACACTTTTCTCCACCTCTCCCATCATCTTCCTCCTGGGCTCAGCGGTAAAATAGGGCGCCTCTGAAAAAGCAAATAAGCTTATTTGAGAACACTGACATCTCAACCGAATACAAAAGAATGACGTTTTCGAGGTACTGAAATTCGTAAATGGCTTCAGAAGTAATCGAGTGATTCAAGCAGTGGAATTCAATGTATTTTCTTAAAAATTGTATTTTCCTTTATGGGCGTGGGGCAAATGTATTCCCTTTTTAAATGGAAATGGTAAATGGACTGCATTTATATAGCGCCTTTATCCAAAGCGCTTTACATTTTTGCCTCACATTCACCCATTCATACACCGACGGCGATGTCAGCCATGCAAGGCGCCATCCAGCTCATCGGGAGCATGCTGGGGTTAGGTGTCTTGCTCATGGACACTTCGACACTTGGTCAGGTGGAACCGGGGATCGAACCACCAACCTTTCGGTTTGTAGACAATCTACATGAACCACTGAGCCACTGCCGCCCCTTTTAGCAACCAAATGCTTACCGGAGCAAAAGAAATGAATTCATAAACATTGTCAAGATTGAAATGCTTGGCTTCTGCTTAATGTAGTCACATGTCTTCGGCAGTCAGACATGTGGAAGGGTTGCATTAAGACTGAGAGCACTGGTGGGCATGTTTCATTCACTTCACTCACCTAATGTCCTCTACTGTAATGTTTAGACTTCCTGCAGAGGCACAGATGGCCACTGCAACTTCACAATGCTGCAGCCTTACATTATAGATTTCATGCTTATAGAACATCTGTCATGAGTCTGCAATGAGGAAACTGCTATTTATTATGTTCACATTATATTGTAAAAAGGTATATCGGAATGTTTTGTTTTAAAGGAACAGTTTAACCATAAAATACAATTCATTAATTATTTATTCACCTCCATATTGTTACAAATCTTCTGTAGAAAATGATAGGAGACATTAGTAAGAGTGTTCATGCTGTACTTTTACACATGTAGTACATACTTCCTCCAAGTCTTTTAAATTAGTAGCTTAAGGATACACATTGCTACTCTAAATTTACTAATATTTTCGCTATACATTTTAGTTATTTCAAGGAACCAGAAATAAGCAAAATTTTAACAGGAAAATACACAAAACGAAGTTTAAGTTTATTAGTTCTGAACAGAAACACTCATTTGCTCAACTACCATTAACCAGTTAATATTGTTATTGTATCATTCTATTTAATGTTTTAATTGAATTCAAATAGTACAGCCTATGCAAATGTGACATTTATGCATCCTGCTCAGCTGTCAAGTCGTCATAGGTAAGTCGCTGGCATTGGATTTTGGATCGCAGGAGTTTTTCAGAGGATATGCCACCAACTGTTAAAGTATCATGGAAATAAAAAGCAGGTTATATCCAGCCTTGTGCGTTTCAAAATCGGCGGAAAGTGCAGGTTATGGTGAGTTCACACTGCCCGATTTTAGGTCAGATTTTGACTCGGCAACAGGTTTTGTGAAATCGCTGACATATCATAAGCAAATTGGTGTTTGTGCACGTGAGTAACAATCAAGCAGCGTGAATGATCAAAGACGATCAAAGAAACTCACAGAAGAGTCAACGACACCTGTGAGATATTTGGCATGCTAAATTTTTGGACCTTTTTCACCAGCAAATGGGGTGAAAAGTGGGTGACAATTACTAAGTCAAGTAGTTATGATGGTGAGGTGAACTAGGAACAAACTGAAGAGAAGATCAAAATCCAAACAGAAAGTTTAATAATGTTGCTCAGGAACAGAGGCAGCCACGACACACTCTAACACAACATTGACTAGCGAAAGGGGGGTTCTGAAATCCACTGCCGCTTTAATATACCTGTATGTATATATATTTATATATATTCTAATTAAATTCATAATCAAAGCCTTAATCAATATTTATCTCCCTACTATATAATTATAATGATTATTGCCAGTTATGATTTTGCTTAAGAGAACCACTGATTGTTTGTTGTTTTCTAAAGTGTGTATTTGGTCTCAGAGGCGTGACTGAGGGTCTGACTAAAGGCATCTTTACACAGCAAACGCGGCACAGAAACCGATTCTGAAGCGGCATAAAATCCCAAAAATGTGCATTTACAAAGACCGTTTAATCCTTCTCTGAAGCGGCATAAATGCATTTACACAGGAATTAAAATCGATCATTGTGTTGAACATTATTTAAAACTACAGTTTTAACAAAGTATTATAAATTAATTTAAAACAAATAATGAAATGTATAAAAAAAGACCTAAAATAAAAATACGGAATTTTAAATCGTTTTTTTCTGCCTTCTATAAAGCGCTTTTGATGTTTGGCATAATTCTGTAGGTCTACTGTAATTCTGCAAATCTTCTATTGTAGGCTACGGTATAGTTATTTTATATTTCTTAATAAAATTGTGCCTGATTGACAATGCTATAAAGAAAGTATAGCCTACATTATTACGGGTAGAATACCGCAGGATTAAAAGTGGTCCAAAGTTTTTTTCAAAGAAACAGAAAGTCACTTTAGAGCATTCACAACATGTAGGCTAGGCTACAGGGGCGTCGCATTCGTGGGGGATACACCCACTCTTTTCTCGGTGACAGGTTTCAACACCCGCTCTTTTTCTGCAGTTTTTCCGCAGTTTTGCACAAACACCATAGCCTACTGCAGTCGCTCCTCCATTTCTCTGGCCGCTCTGTGTCTGCGCTCGCTGTTGTTTCGGTGCATATCGGACCTGTTCTCCCTGGTTCTGACCAAAGAAGAGCGATCTGGAATCTCCATTATAGCACCAGGCTGCATACCCCATCTCTCTGAGCCCATAGACTGTAAAAGTGGTCAGGATTGTAATATTTCCCCAAAACAAAGTTTAGTTCTCAGCTCGTATAACGAACCTTGTGAACAGAAAAACGTTACACACGTCAATCCATTACCGACGATTTTTGTTCGCGTCTTTATTAAATAGGCCTATAGCCTACAGACAGTTAGGCTATTTAATTAAAACAATGTTATAGGCTAATATTTAAACATAGCCTAACTATGACATTATAGTTTTCTTTAACCCTTTGTCCAACGAAATTAAGCACCGACGCATTTTGTTCCTTTATGAGAGCGGGAACAACTCACTCTGTAATTTTTTGCCATATGATACAGATAGCCTAGGTGATATACATAATTATAAACTATACATTTTCTACTTTTATGTCACAATAGCAACAAATATTCTGGGAATATTGTTTATGCACTTCATAATTTCCAAACGCTGTCTTAATTAATTTTTTTTATTATTAGGCTAATAAAAATGGTTTAAAAGCATTTCTAAATTCAGTTAATATTTCCAAAAAACGAATTTTCGAGCCAAAATAACGAAATGGTACAAACTACCACCATGCAAATTAAATTTAGCCCTTCTCTGGCAGTTAGGCTATACCCGATGGGTAACGAACGGTAATAAGCTAAATGTTCTAAATAAATATGCACATAGCCTAATAATAATGATAATTAAAAATTAAATAAACTCAAATATTCTACAATGTTGCTTATAGACAAATTAGCCTACAACCATAATGATTGAGTAGCTATAGCCATTTCAAGTTGTTAGGCTGCACTATGCCTAAGGGAAAAATCCAAACTTCAGTCTATTTTAACGACATGTAGGACAGCAGATAGAATATATCAGAAAATATCAAATCTAATATAAAATATCATTCTCTCCAAGAGATTATGATACTGGGTTGCACAGTGACGCCGATTGGGTTAAGCATTTATCGTTTCTGAGGGGAAATGTTGCAGTGCGTTGATCTGCCAGTCTCAAAGGAAGATTACAAACGAGTACAGAAAGCATTTACTTTAATTCCTAGATAGTTTGTCTCCTTGCTTCTTCTTGATTCTCGCGCCTAGTGAGCTGGCTGACAGGTGGTTGTCATGACAATGATGTAGTTTAAGGCGGCACAGGTTCGCGTTCATTTACATTGAATCAAAAAACGCTTCTATGTCGCTTTTGATACTAGGGGCCGAGGTGGGTCAGATCCGGCATATTTTAAGTCTGCTTTAATGCGGCATCGCGTCTTTACACAGAATTTTGAGCAGACACAGACCCACGTTAGACCCGCCTTAACTCGGCTGTGTAAAGATGCCTTTAGAGATGTGTGACATGTAACTAAACACGTGCAACAAGGTGTCGTGTGTTTGGATTTTGGAGGCATCACACACCCCTAACATGCCAGGAGTGCAGAAACAGTGTTTGCTCACTTAGCCCGGCTTCCAGATATTAAATATGGATTTGTCTTTCATTTAATTTATTATATTTTATATTTACTTTTACTGAACTAAAAGTAAAGAGTCAAGATGAATATTGCCTGTACTAACGTCTGTATCTCTCACTGAGAGAATGTTACATTCAACACAAAAGAAAACTGGTGCAAAGTCTCAAGTGCAGAGAAATGATAATTTATTATTAACATAAATACAAAACAAACACCCTTGAGGGGGCAAAACACATAATAAACATAAACCAAAACCCAAAACATACCACATAGTAGTCACGGGGGAAACGGGAGACGCAGATAGTACAACGATCCAACAAAGACTGACAAACACAAGGAGCTTAAGAAGGGAAGAAATCAAGAGGGAAAAGGTGGGACAAATTAAACCAATAACAAGATAACGGGGGGGGGGGGGGGGGGGGATGTAACACTATTCTGTGTTACAGATCAGTGTTGAGAATGGTGTACAATTGGAAAACAAAATGGACATTCTAAGATATGGGTGGACTTGCTGTTCTGGGCAAGCTGGTGCCTGCTCCAGACCTGGAAGGTCACTAGGGGCCTAATTCCGGGATTAATTGACAATGTGTGAAAATTTACCATGACTGTGCATTTGCTCTGAACCAAACAGAATAATCCAGCTTGCAGTAATGACATGGACAGACCTTAAAAACAGTATAACTGTTGGGACAATTGTATGTACGATAGGCAGGGCAACGAGACGGGGAGAGACCCACATGAATAAATACTATAGTATATTATAGTAAAATTACAGTAAAATTACTCCAGTAAACACTATAGTGTTTTGAAACATACTATAGTAAAGATACTACAGTAAATTTTTGTATATTATAGTATATTATGGTATTTATTACACGTTAATTTACTGTTGTATATTTACTATAGTAATTTTGCTATAATATAGTATGTTTTCATGTGGGGAGGGAGCGTGGCCTACAAACTCACTGTGAGACTTGAAGCTGGCTTCTGCTGATGAAACTGTAAACTATTCTTAAGTAAATCTTTCTTTTAATTAATTACACTCCTGACTCTTGGTCTTCATTTTTCACTACTGGTCATAAATTGTTAACCCCTAACACTAGACAAAGACTGAAGGTGAAGGTGCACAAAATATTTAACCAGACACAGTTGGGACAAATTAATTAACAAGGGTAACCATAGGAACAATGGATTGGCAGGAAACTGAACAAAGAAACATGGACAATTAAAAATACAAACACAAACATAACTGTAACATATGAATCATTATGACATATATATTACAGTGTCAGCTTCTATGCCTGAGAGTTTAATAAAAAGAAACAAAAAAAATCAATTTAGTAAAAGAAGTTTTCAAAATACCTCCTTTTTCTCGAAGTTAAGGCTGCTCTGAGAACAGTTGATGTCAGAAGTAAAGTTACAGTGGAAGTTATTTTTGTTTGTTTTTTTGCACACAAAAAGTATTCTTGACGCTTAATAAAATTGAGGTTGAACCACTGCAGTCATGTGGACTTTTTTATCAATGTATTTCCTACCTTTCTGGGCCTTGAAAGTGTTAATTAAATAGCTCGCAGATTTCATCAAAAATATCATAATTTGTGTTATGAAGATGAATGAAGGTCTTGGAACAACTTGAGGGTGAGGAATTAATAACAGAAATTTCATTTTTGGATGAACTAACCCTTTAAACCCTGCATTTTAGGCGTAGATCTGGTACAAAGTTGTCCCAAAGTCACAAGCTGTCTTACCCCTAAGGGTTTTTTTTCTGTGACAGTGTCATTTTTGGGGAGGAAAAGACAGAAATTGATATGTGATGATTCATTTTTTATGATAAAGTACTGGTTAATATGCTGAAGCAACTATAAGTTAACTATTTTTTGTTTGATTTCCTAAAATGTATAAAGACTCTTTGCTCTGTTTGTGTGAGTATCCTGATCAGCCTGACAACAGCAACATTGACTCGACCAATGGCTTGAGTTTGGGGCTGGTCTATCGGTTTGTCTGTCCAATGGCAGATGAGGGGAGTGATGCAAAGTTGTTATTCATTGAAAATTAAACAAAATAACACTGATTTGGAGTGACAGAGTGAGGTCAATAAAATGTTCAGTTTTGGGTAAAGTATTCCTTTAATCAGTTATTTAGATGCTTTAATCATGAAAATCGGGGCGAGAAAGCACATTCACTGATTTATTTTCTATGAGCTATTTCATAGATCTCTTTAATAGTTTTACAAGAAATTAATCTCTTATAATGTACAGCTTAAGAGAGACATTATTGTAGAGATTTACGCTTGAAAGACATAACTCTGATGCGTGTTTCCTGAGAAAAAACTCGCAGACCATCAAAAATCTGAAGTGCATTTTTTACACAAATAAGATGAATAAATGCATACTTAGAGATCTTGAATATAATTCAGACACCCAAACAGTCACTAAGCTCCTGACTTATGTGCAGCGCCACACTGACAGCCCACATTCATCAATTCACATCCACTCAGTCTTTCCCAGTGTAATATATTCCTCCTGTTACGGATTCGTCTGTCTATACATATGTATTGGACTTCACATGGTGCTCAGAACACCTGTCAGCTGGACTCTCAAATGGACACCAATGTGAAGTGAAGAGAAGGCATAAATATTTAATATGCTGTTTAGCTCAATGGGCTTCCTTATATAACTGTACAGAAGCAATGCTGCCTGTACTCGGTATGTGTTAAATATATGCAAATACAGGAAATACTGCTGAATTCAGCCTGACACTTACATTAATCAGAGACAATGTAAAACAAAATAATAATTAAGGAATAGCTAATTAAGAAATTGAGAATCTTGTTGTATGCTGCTTTCTCTCGCTAAGAGACGAAGACCAATTTGAGCAATGAATAAATCTTTGGCATGATACATGGTTCACAATTGATACTGTATACTACAGTAAGCCTTACCGTTACACTTCATTTCGATGGTCCACTTTAAACATCCTTCTAGTAACCGTCAACTGCATGTCAAATAACTCTAATTAAAGTATTAGTAGACTGAGTTAGGTTAGGTGTTAGGGTTTGGGTAAGTACAATAAGTTGACATGTACTTTTAAAGTGACTTATAGTCAGGAGAATGTCTGATGTGCAGCATCAAAATTAAGTGTTAGCAGATATTAAGCTGACAGTTAGTTGACAAGTAGCTGTAAAGTAACGTATGGTTAGTAGAATGTCTAAAGTGGACTATTGAAAAAGTGTTTTGCTGTTAAAGTGTATTACACCATAAAAACGTATTTGTCAGTTAACCTAAATAATGTGTGTTGTGTAGTAATATCAAAATTTGTTCAAGAATATTATTTATTAATTACATTATTATAAAAATCATGATATTATTATATTATATTATATTACTGCTTATATTATTATAGAAAGATTATTATATTAAACAACAAATTACTGTTATTATAAATCTTTTTTAATGTTTTATGATCCAACATAATATTATTTAGGAACAGATAATAATAATAATAATTAGTATTATTCACTATTTAATATAATTAATAACAATAATAGTGTGTCTATACTACTACTAATAATGACAACACCTCAAATAATGATAACAGTATAAAATAATAGTTTTACATTTTTATTGAACACAATAATTGTACGTGTAAGATAAATTTGAGGTACCAATCTATTCTATTACCTTAACGTTGTATTCCTATAACACACAAAAATGTTTGCAGATGCAGCATCCTTTTTTATAATGCATTGAGCTGTCCTAAAGATATGATGCCTCCAACATTTGTCTCCTTACACGCTGCTATTTCAACAAAATAGTACAAATTATGTGCATTTTCTGTTTTTTAAGTAAATCAAATGACTTGGAAATAGGTCTAATGGCACTTCAGGGGTGTGTATTCAGGATGATCCTAATGTGTAGAATTACCTGGTGATATTCTCACAGAGCGCTGTGACCGATAGCTGTAATGCCTGAGGCTCTCCTAAAAGCACTTAGCTCAGCTAATACAGTGTGTAATTTGAGGTTTTATGTGCAGTAATGTAGTGCTATACCTATCAGAGGGCTTTGCTGTTCATCACTCCCCACTGAGTGGAACTATTAAGATGGAAGATTTTCTCGGCAGACGTACAGCTGTGAAAGCATTGTATCGGAGAGAAGAAATGGAGCTTTTATTGGACAAGGTGCTTTACCTGTGATAGCGAGGAAGGCTCTGGCCTCCGCTGGCTTCACACTGCTGTCCAAAAGCGAGGCTTCGCACACGTACATGCCCACATCGGCACTGGTCGGGTTGATGATGGTCAAGCGTCGGCCGAAGGAGCCCACACCACTGGCCACTTCCACGCCGTTTCTTCGCCACAGCAAAGTGAGCTTCTCAACCGGACTGTGGAGAACAACAGTGCAAAAATAGGATATACTGTTATTACTAATTCTGCTTTTCTTAGGAGTATGTCAGTTTTTATCGAAATTGTGACCAGTAGAAGAGATAGTATAACATGGTATATCTTTGTTTTTTAAAGAAATAATTATATAATTTTCAGCAAGCACACATTAAACTGATCAAAAGTGACTGTAGAGGCTTCAATAATCAATCAAAAATAAGCAACACATAAGAAAAATGAAGGTTATAATGTTATATGTATTTATGTGTATTCATGCATTACAAATGAAAAAAATAAATAAAATAAATAAAAATAAAATAAATAAATAAATAAATAAGCAGCACAACTGTTGATAATAATAATAATCATCAAAACATGTTCAATGCACTGGAAGTGTTACTTTACCAACTATTATAATAATGGCTTTGAAATGAAGGTTAAATGAAGATATGATAGACGATAAATAAAGAAAGATTAATGAGTATTGCTGCTGGGAACAGTGCGTGTCCATATAGCCATACTCACCGTGCATTAGCTACACACTCCAGCGTGGCCTCACTGACCCCGGCCACCACCGTAGTGTTTCGGGGTGGAATTACAATCACTGGAGCCACAGGGTCCGCCGGGGCATCTGAATCTAACCAGGGGAGAAGGTTAAAAAAAGAGAGAGAACTTTAGATCTTTATCTGTCTCTACAATAACTATCCCTTCTGTAAAAAATAAAAAACTGCTTAAACCTCCCTAAGGTGGTTTGCTGGTCATTCAGCCTGGCCAAGCTGGTTTGAATGGTCCAAAAATGCCCCAAACCTATCAAAACAAACCAGCCTAGACAGTTTGACTGGGCAGGTTTAAGAATAGTTTTTCTTTCAGCAAGGATCTAAAATGCATTTGTTTTTAAATGAATGATCAGATATGTCCCCAATATGAAGTTAATAATATAAAACAACAGATTTCACTTTGTGGTATTCCACTCAGAAAAAGACAAAAAGCCACAATCCAGCTCTTTATGTTTTATTCTTTCCTGACACAGAATGTTTTGAATAATTAATCTTTTGGCAGTGGTCCTGTAACATGCTCCAAACAGTGGGATTCCTCCCCACCCCTTTCTCCGGCTGTTATGCCAAATCATTCTTGCATATGCTTTTTACATTTTTAAAATGACCCAAGCACATCTCTCGTCTAACAGTGAAAAATTAAATATTGCCTATTAAATCAGCTTTATTCTTTCCAGAGGAAAATTAGAGAATATCTAAAATATTGAAATCTTATGATAATGAGGATTTAAATAACTAAGTCGAATGCTAGAATCAAGCCTTTGATGTCGAATTTGACGAAAAGCATGAAGGAGCTTCTGAAGTCAAAATTTGGAACTTCATGCGATACAGTAGAAGTCCTAAAAGGGACGGGCCGCTCCAATTACAGATAGCATCTGATGTGACTTATTAAATATGTCAAAGAGTGTGCAGAGGTCATAAGCACATATTCAGGATGGAAGGAACCAAATGTAATACTTTAATTGAAAAATTGGCCAAGCTTTAATCTGAATATTGTCAGTGACCTTTAATATTCACAAAAAGAATATTAAAGGTCACTGCTAAAGATTGCATTTCGCTTCATGATTTATGTTTGTACTTTGGGCTACAATTCTAGCGAATATTACAATATTTCAGGGTTGAAGTATTTCCTGACAGAAAAGACAAACTTCTCTATGCCACTGCCACATAAACATCATGTGGACTAAACCAAATGCTTCAATGAGGAGGAAACATTGAGAACATCTATGAATGCCTTAAAGTTTCTTAGAATTCTCCAAAAATCACAGATGCAATGCTAATTTAAACTAAATCTCAAATGCACTGTAAATAGGAATGCATTTTTTATAACTAAGTCTCCAGCGGGCTTTCGTAACAGCCGAGACTGGAACAGATTGCGTGGGGCACATGGGCCTCCCTCCCTCTGTATTTGCAGATGGGGCAACACTTTGCAATACATTAAGATATTATTTGAAGACTCATATTTGTTTTTGGAGTGGCAAGAGCGTCAATCCTGCAGTGTTATCATATGTGAGGCATGGAGCGTGTTTCAGGGAATCCTCCGGTTGCCTACTTCTGCTTCAATGGATAAGTTGCCTCACCTGTGGCCATGGGAGGCAATAATCGGATGAAATTCATCAGGGATGTGGTAAACAGCCTAATTCCCTATTTTTACCACATGATCACCACTGGATAAATCAACCAGACATCCGTTTCTATTTTAAAGAGCTCTGGTTTCTTCCTTAATACATGTAAATGATATTAGTTTATGAATATTAGTAAGCTTATCTCATTTTCCGTGTATGCTTGTCATCTCTTCTGAGGCCCAAACTCAAGTAATTGTATTAAGACCGTTATTGGACTGCTGAATCTGTTCTTTGAATAGCTAGCCAAAGTAATACTTTGTGTTATTGCAGTAACAATGATGTTGTCATACAATGGCACATCAAAGGAATAATTCACCTAAATATTACAATTCTGTTGTCATTTAAATGATGACATAATTAGCATTTTTTGACTGAAACAGAACTATAAGTTGAATATGGAATGTGTGTATATTATACAAATTTGACCATGATCTCCAAGTCCTGAGGATATTGATTACAAACTCTTAAAACTGCTTGTAAATCCTTATTTCCTGTGTAAATCAATTACTTTCCACAAACACCACAGGTCTGAGTGTTGTTGTCCATAGATCTGTAAACGCCATTGAAGAGATTTCATAGGAGAACAGAGCTATGTGTTAAGATGGCACGAATGCTTTTACAGACTTGTGCTTTTCTTTTAGTTAGTGCATAAAAACAAGATAAAACAAGATAAGAACAAATGTTCTCCACTGGTGTGGGTTTGAACTTCGTTTTGAGATATCTTACCATGTGATCCACGGTACTTCTTGTTCACTGTCCGGCAGCAAAGGCAAAAAACAAGAGGCCAAAACAGTGAGTTTACAGTATGCATATACTGTATACGCAGAGTGTAGTGTAATTCACACAAGTAAGTAATGTTATGGCATCAGAGCCTAACCCCAAACATTTCTGACTGGTAAACAGGAATGTTGTTCCAGGATCTAGGGACATTTCCTACTTGTGTAAATCATATTAAGCTTATGCATGGATGTTTCTTCAACTATGAGCAATTTTGGCCCTATATGGCACACTCTTTGTAGTGTAATTATTATAATTTGTTTCCATAACCACATTTCCACCACTTTCTAAATTATGTAATGAACTTCTTATTATTCTGTGATGGAGATTATTGTAAGTGAATTTGTAACATTTTTGGAATAAAATGCTGGAACTTTTTTGTATTTCTATGGCTAATTTCATGTATACTGAATACACTCGATAATATTTTCAATCTTGTATTATTATTATTTTTTACATAATTTACTAAAAATAAAACTTGAATGGAATTATATCTATTAAAAAAAGATGTCTGTCAAAGTCAAAATGTATTTTGATTAGGGATGCAACAATACAGTTCAGTTTTAACCACGGTTTTCGGTTTGGTTCGTTTTTTTTTGCTATTCTATTCTTAGGCGACAGGAACAGAGGTACAGAGGTTTGAAATGAAGATTGCAATACTTTCTTTATTTTACTTAAACGACTTGAAAAACCTTACTTAAACTAGAATTTTACTTAAAAATAAACCTTGTACACATTCCTAGTTGTATAATATAAAATAAATATATAAAAGATTTACAGGGGCAGCTCAGAGCTGTACAGCAGCATTTAACTATGAAAATGAATGAATACATGTAAAATTAAAACACTACATAGTCTTCAATATAAAATATACATTGATTAAAATAAAGTTAATTCTTTTTTTTTTAATTCAAGAGCAGTGAGTGATTTTCTCGTTGTCTTTTGTTGTATTTATAACATCATTTTAGAGGTGAACCGTCACAACCTGCTCGCATCTCATATAGGCCTACAGACACATGCGATTTTACTTTCACTTTAGACATAACCGACTGTGTTAACCTTGTGTGTATTTGACAATATTAGCACAGTAAGACTACTTAGTCCAGTAATCACCCGTGTTTGACAGGCTTTTAGCGTGTGCGCTCAGCATAGTGCATATAAGCATGCGAATGAAATGTTTAACTGGCAAGGCTTTAAAAGGCATGCAAATAATGAACTTTCGTGAATGTGAATAACTATGTTCCGTAAGTATAACTCTCTGACACCAGCATTTCAAACTTGGCTAAACACCCCCTGACTTTAGGGCATATGAGAGAAAAATGTAAAACAGAGAGAAATAAAAATGATAAATTAAATGCACAAAAAAACAAAAACAAAAAAACAATTCACAAGCGCATATTATATATTATTCAATATTAATGTAATTTTTATAATAATGTAATTAATAAACAATATACTTGAACACATTTTGATATTACTACACATAGCACATTATTTAGATATAAATCATTTTCATACTATAAATATTGAGATGGCTCAAGTTTATTTCACTTAATTCTTAGATTATTATGATTTTATGTAATTATAAATCAAATTAATGTAATAATTAATTTATGACCAAATCCATATTTAAGACTGAAATCTTGAGTTTGAGTCGAAATAAATGTAAAATAATAACGTCTTTATAAAAGTAATTTGCAGAGTAGCAAAATAAAATAAATAAAATGGGGAAAATCGAGTCAATTTTAATGTGACCTTTAGCTAATAAACAGAAAAGGTTGAAATATTTTGGTGTTAATTAAAATCTACTCCAGGAACATGGATAGTGGCCAAAGTTGAAGAAACACCCTTTTCGGTATGGACAAACTATGCAATTACTGAAATGGGCAAATGAGATCATAATATATTCAAAACAAGTTTTAAAAAGGTTCACAGTGCACTATGACAACCTATATGTGTTTCTATATTTGGCCCTGTTTTTACAGCAGCACAGCAACCCTGAGATGCAAATAGAGATAATGTACAAGTACATGACCTACAGTTAATTTCAGCTGAGATGTGGAGGAACATGCCAGAACAGCCTTTTCAAGGATGGAGAGAATTGGGCAGAGACAATAAATAGCAGGAGAGGGATGAAGACGTCCTTGTTTTCCTCCTCTAAATCTGTCGCCGCCTTAATTTACACTACGCCTAATGAATTCCTATGAAGCGTAAAAAAGGTGATCTGATACCACCCTACACACACACACACACACACACACACACACACACAACGAAAGAAAGAAAGAGAACAGCTGGCAGATTGACAGGCAAAAAAGACACTAAAGCTATAAAATATTCAGTGATTCAGGGACTGGGAAAACTTCAAGGCACATGTAGGAGTTTCTTCAGAAGGTATTGTCACACAAATAGGGCCAGATGAGCGAGCCGGGCGTCCACGAAACACAGCCGAAAAAATATATTAGAAAATATGTGCATTTGTAGATAATGCCTAGGAGACAAATATTTGCTTTGTTGTCACACGGCAAGTTTAGCATGTATGACGGACGTATCGTGCCGGCGTAAAGGATGGAGGGAAACAGCATGCTGAGGACAGACGTGTGATTTCTAGCAGGAATTCCCAGGACACCTGGGAATAAGAGGTCAGATTGACATCAGGAACCCAAGGGTCTATAAAATGAACCAGCTCTGCCGTCATACGGGAGGCTTATTTTCATGCTTGTTCCATAATTTATACTCTATGGGGGTATTTTTCTTTATAAATATTACAAATAACGGAAGACAGCATTTGGAAATTCGGTCATGCCCTGTGACACATGCAGCCCCCAAACAGAAACCTTCGCAAACAATAGCAATGGAGTCGACTGATTCTCTCACTCTGACCTCATCCACATCTCGTGCTGACAGCTTATGTCCGACTTCTGATTTGAAGTTCTGTTTCCAGCCTCCTAGTTCTGTGTTAAGGTGAACTGCTGGCAGGTGTTAGCTGGTGAATAAAGACAGAGCTGCGGCTATTCCAGTGCTTGTCAATAGCACACGGTGGCGTTCGGTTCCTCGTGGGCTTGTTCTGCTTGTGTTCTGTCACTTGTTTTCCAAGGATAAGGAGGGGGTGATGGGACTGCTCCGGTGGCCCAGGTTGTCCCTGAGGCCCTGCGGGCAGAAGCTGGCTCTCAGGTCCTATTTAGACAGACTCTACTTAAATGGCTTTGAACAGTATTGGTGTCCCAGACTGCTTTGCGTGTGTGAGGGCTTGATCCATATTCAGTGTTTGATTGTCTGGCATCTCTTCACGGGGCAGGCCCTGCTGTGGTCTCCACTCCCTCTTTCTCACATCTAAGCCCTCAGGCGACATGCTAACTCATTGTGGTCTGTCAAAATGGGATGAGCTCCCCCAAGGATTAATGGGAAAGTTCAGCAAAAAATGAAAACAATGTACTCATTCTTATGTAGTTACAAACACAGCTAACACTTCAATACATTATTGTAAATATTATCAGTACTATAGTGTAAATATTGTCAGAATTGGAAGTCGTTGGGCTTGCCATCGCTCTGACTCGTCCTAGTGGTTGGTGTGTGAGACTGTGTGTGTACTCCACCTAACTCAATCATCATCAGTTGTGGTTGTCTCCCATCCACCAAACATCATCATCAGTTATGTGCACTCCACCCACCCCCAAACATGTGTGCACATACACATGCACGCACGCACGCACACACACACACGTCTGGTTCACTATCTTTGTGGGGACTCTCCATAGACGTAATGGTTTTTATACCATACAAACTGTACATTCTCTCCCCCTACACTCCCCCTGCCCCTAAACCTACCCATCACAGGAAACATTCTGCATTTTTACTTCCTAAAAAAACTCATCCTGTATGATTTATAAGCATTTTGAAAAGTGGGAGCATGGCCAATGTCCTCATATTTCACCCTCTCCTTGTAATACCTATGTCATACCCATGTCATTATACACATTTGTGTCCTAACATTTGATTAATGTATTAGTAAATGTTAAAATTAACATAAGTAAGATTATTAAATGCTGTAGAAGTGCAGTTTATTATAGTTCATGTTATCTAAAGTTGTTAACTAATGTTATATAATGAAACCTTAAATTTTTTCTTTGGAAAGCAGACTGTCCTTTTTAAAATCTTTTCCATATAAAGACTTTATTTACAGTTTATTACACAATCAAGCTCTAAACAGGATACACACCTTCACAAATGTAATCGATATGGCTTAATTGCTATATTGCGCAAAATAAGCCCTTTACTGAACAAACTATGTCTGTCTTTAAATTAAAAAAGTCAATATTTCTGCAACCAGTGCTGTTGTAATTGGGAGAAGAGAATATCTTGGCAGTATATTTTAGAATTTGGTTACAACCAGAGCGCCCCCATTTTACTCCACTCCATCTATTTGACGCGTATGAGCATGCCGGGACTCGTTCACTGAAGTCTGCAAAGTTAAATATAGACTCATTTGCTGTCAGGATAATCGGAAATGTGAAATGGAATTGGAGCTAAGTCAACAACCGTAAGATGTAAGTTGCAAGCTGAGCAAAACACATTTCGAACGCATTAAACACCTGCATCTGATAGCAGGGCAAGCCGTTATGATTTAGTTTGATGCGGTCAATATAAAGCATGTCTCATGTTTAAGACTGTTTGGATCATGCACTTATCCGGCAGCAGCCCACTCCGTTTCCTTCATTATTTTTCAGATGTGTTTGCAACATCAAAGTATATCGATAGAAAATGATATTGTCCCCTCATGGTAGAAAGTTTGAAATGATGTTCCGCACAGAGAGAAGTTCTGCATGTGCAGTGGTTAAAACACTGCATTCATGTGGTACACAGGCGTACCGAACCGTAAGACCTTCATGCACTGAAAATGTTCAGTACAAATACATGTATCATTACACCCCAAGCCACTAATTCATTAAAGTTTTATATAAATGGTGTATAAACAAATTGTCATGATTTCTGTCGTGTGGACTTTTGATATTTCCTTTATTGCACCATGTTGTGTGTAGCCCTTTGTTCCCGATTGTCTCCAGGTGTGTCTTGTTTGCGTATCACCCCCTTGTGTATACAGTTGCAGGAAAAAGTATATGAACCGCTTGCAGAATCTGTGAAAATGGGACTAATTTTAATTTTTTTATTTAGTACTGTCCTGAATAAGATATTATACATAAAAATGTTCTCATAATTTTTGTGATGATTTTTCATGAGTCTCTTTTTTGTCCTAAACTGTTAAACTGCCCAATGTTCTTCAGAAAAATCCTCCAGGTCCTGCACATTCTTCAGGTTTCCAGCATTTTTGCATATTTGAATGCTCTCCAGCAGTGACTGTATGATTTTGAGATCCATCTTTTCCCACCACGGACAACTCAATGAAACACAACTATTAAAAAAGGTTGAAAGGAAACATGGTGCATTAAAAGCTGGGGGGGGGGTGGAAACTTATTGAATTTGAAGATCAAGGTAAATTGTACTTAATTTGTCTTCTGGGAAATGTGTAATTATCTTCTGAAGGTCAGTACTAAATGAAAAAAACAACAAAGAAAATTAAACAAAATAAAAATTTGGACATCTTAATATGTTCAAAAATCCTGTTAATTTTTTATGAAAAATATCTTATTCAGGACAGCACTAAATAAAAAAAATGCATTTTGTATGATCTCTTTGATTTTGTTTAAATTCACATTTTCACTGATTCTGCAAGTGGTTTACATATTTTTGCTTGCAACTGCATGTGTGTGTTTCTATACACTTCTCTGTGTTTCTCATGTTCTTTGGCTGGTGTTGTCCTTCTATGGCTACATTATGTTTCATGTGTGCCTATGTTTTCAGTTTTGTTTGCCTTCCTTGACCATATCTGAATTTATCAGTTTTGCCTGGATTTACTTTTATTATATTTGTTTGAATAAATGTTTGCCGCATCTGGATCCTACACTCCCACCGTTACACAAAACAACCATGGTATTGCCTTGATTAAACATGAAAAGCCGCTAGATAGCAATAGAAATTATACATCAATAGAGAAGTAATTCAAAATTCAAAACTATAATAAGCCTGAAAATAATTATTTGTCCAGGACTCACTTAATGGAACAATCTGGTTTTGAAATGGATGTTATAAAACGTAAAAATAAAAAATAATTTTGGTCTGAACTATCCTTTTAAAGAGCTTTTTCTCCTTGTAGCTGGCACTAAAAACGCTGTGAGTTGTCTTTGATGACACAATATCAATGCAAGCCTCTGAGCTAGTCACACCTGCAAACAGCCATGGAATCCTGAGTTAGATGTTCTTAATGTGACAGATTTTTTGCTTCTCTGCCAAACCAAGGATCTGCCTGTTAGAACGGTAGAGGCTGCACAAGATGAGAGAGAATGTGCAGGACTGGGATATATATCCAAGCTCCCACTCATCATGGTTTACACCGTTCTGAAGTGACAGCCCCTTAAATCTAAGAGCTGGTGTGGAGTTTAAAAATAAAAATCAAAAATGGACTTTGTTATCAACTCTCTGAAATTGTGTTCAGGTAGCACAAGTCAGGTGTGGGATGTGGCATAATTAGCCTGAGCGAAAACCTGCTAACTTTGAGGCTCACATTTCAGACATGCACTTTTATTGTTTACCCCAACAGGGAGACAGAACTTCAAGGTAATGAAAGTCTGCATTGAGAAACACCGTTGACTAGAAACAACTCAGCCTCTTTCTGAGTTTAACTTGGCAAAAAAAATATTTGATTATTTTTTGGCAGAATGCATAAAACCGTCACTTTCTGACAACATCTGCTCAAACTTTTACAGTAACAATCATTATATTTTGCCATCGCATTTTTTTTTAATGCAACTTACAGCTGGCATTTATTACAAGGCAAACTACAGTATGTATTATTTGAAAATATACCCATTATCAAAACATATTACATGAATTGTTGTTATATCCTTTGCTTCATCCTTCTGATTTCTCTATCAGTTCTGGTCCAGTGTGGACATTTTGTAAATAGCAAAAAGAGATGTTATTCAACCATTAAGACTATCTCAGTGTTGATAACTTTGTAGTAAAGAAGAGAAAGTTTATTTCCCTGGGGTCAAATGAAACACTTTCATCTTATAAAAGCATACCTTGTTCACCGAGCTATAAAAAGAACTGTCAGTCAACAGGTTTCCCCAGGGCATTCAATATGAATTGGACAAAGCTGCAAATGGGCAATAAGCCCCAGGTCTGGTGTGACCTACACGGAAGACTTTTATTAAATAAATCATAGGGATATTCTCTTTTTTTGCTTCTCTCTTTCACTTTAATGGATCTATATTGCCAAGCAGACCCCACTCAACTCACATTTGAGATTCTAGTGTGACAGACGTGGTGTAAAAAGCTAGATGCAATGTTAGGGCTTTTTTCGCCCACGTACGGTACTGCATGAGCTCCGGACAGAAAACAATAGATGGAGTGCGGATAACTCTTTAAAAATGCAGACCCTCAAATAGCTTTCATTTCAGTCACAGAGCCACAGGGTTTCTGCCATCTCTGATAGCTCTCGAGCTGCTTAGCATTCTCTCCCCGCGAGCTCATCTTATCGATTGACACTTGCATTTCTTTGTAATGCAGACGGCCGAACAATAAATACAGCCATACAAAATCCAGGCTGGTTGGAACTTATTCTGGGTCCCAAATATCCCCATCAAAGCAAATGATCCCACCCCATGTGACCCACATTTCAGACAGGTGAGTGATTTCCCACTTCCCACTGAAAGAGTGGTGGAAAAAAATAAGGACGATGGATCCCGGAAAGTCAGCTCTGAAGTTGACACAAGGTGACCTTTTCAGTTCTCCACGTCAATCAAGATGAAAGACAACCAGAAATCTGGTGCTAAACTTTAAAGAAGCTTGGTATTTCACCTGGAAGAAGGGCATAACCAGGTGTCTGAAGACATGCTGAGCGAACTGACACGCATAACACTCTGGAGGACCAAAGAGGTCTATAATACCAGACAGACAGACAGACAGATAGACATATAGACAGACAGAGAGACAGACACAGACAGACAGATAGATATACAGACAGATAGAAATATAGCCAGACAGACAGACAGATGCTAGCTAGACACATAGACAGACAGATAGGCACAGACAGAGAGACAGATGCTAGCTAGACACATAGACAGACTGACTGACTGATATATAGATGCTAGACAGACAGACAGACAGACACAGACAGACAGACAGAAATATAGACAGACAGACAGACAGACAGACAGATAGATATACAGACAGATAGGCACAGACAGAGAGACAGATGCTAGCTAGACACATAGACAGACTGACTGACTGATATATAGATGCTAGACAGACAGACAGACAGACAGACACAGACAGACAGACAGAAATATAGACAGACAGACAGATAGATATACAGACAGATAGAAATATAGACAGACAGATAGATAGACAGACAGACACAGACAGATAGACAGACAGATATACAGACAGACAGACAGACAGATATACAGACAGACAGACAGACAGACATATAGACAGACAGACACAGACAGACAGATAGACATATAGACAGATGCTAGCTAGACACATAGACAGACTGACAGACAGACAGACAGACAGACAGACAGACAGATATACAGACAGACAGACATATAGACAAACAGACAGACAGATAGACATATGCTAGCTAGACACATAGACAGACTGACAGACAGATATACAGACAGATATACAGACAGACAGACATATAAACAAACAGACAGACAGATAGACATATGCTAGCTAGATAGACAGACTGACAGACAGACAGACAGACAGACAGACATATAGACAGACACAGATAGATATACAGACGTATAGACATTCACGAGTTTGTGTGCTCATATATTCTTAGTGAAAGTGGTAAACAGATTTGGCTTGCTGTCTGCTATAGAGGGGCTCGGAGAGGATATTCTACCTGAGCTCCGATTGCCCCCCTATAACAGGCAAATTGAATGAATAAAATAATGAATGAACGAGTCATTTATATAGCGCTTTCATATGTACTACTATACATCCAAAGCGCTTTACACTCGTGTCAGGGATCTCTCCTCAACCAACACCAGTGTGGTGTACAAAATTGTACAAAAGGAGGAGCAGGGGAGGAGGAGGGATGCTTCAGGAACTAAAAAGGGGAAGAGGTAAGCTGCTGGCTTTATACCTTGGTATTAATTGAAAGATTAAATCAGCATTCTCCTCTCGAAATTACGTTTGTCTGTTGTGAAGTTAATAGATATTTAAACAGACAGACACAGACAGGCAGATAGATAGATAGATAGATAGATAGATAGATAGATAGATAGATAGATAGATAGATAGATAGATAGATAGATAGATAGATAGATAGATAGATAGATAGATAGATAGATAGATAGATAGATAGATAGATAGATAGATAGATAGAACTCACGCATTCACGAGACAGAGAGACAGACAAACCAGCACCTTTACTTCCCATGCTGGTCCCAGCATGCAAAACAGACCTCATACTATAGGGACCAGCAATGCTGGAGAAAAAAGATTTTTAGGCCCTAGTAAGGGACTGACAATGACATGCTAACCAGCCAAACCGGGACCCCTTGGGCACTTCACCAGGCAGAAGGGTCTGAGCGAGCAGCTCGGGGCAGTGCAGCAGACCCAGAAACGCAGCAGGACAATAGTTTCTGGCGTGTCTCAACAGTAATTCACTTCATTAGAGCTCTGAGAGAGTGAACTCGCCAGGTGTAAATAAGCATCTAATTAGATATTACAATATTAGTCAAATAATAATTCCCTGTCACTGAGCACGTTAATAAAAGCAGGTGAGGACACCTTTCTCCAATTAATGATTTAATTATGCCATTGCAGTGGGAGAATATGACGCCCCTGGGGTCAGGATGACTAGTTTAAAGCCCTGCAGAAATAAAGCACATCTCCTCCCTGATCAAAGGCTAGTTGAAGTAAAAGTGCCTTCTTGTCTGCTTACCTCAGACTTTTGCTGAATAAATGTTTTGAATTGGCAGCTGGCCCTGTCAAATTAATGTGTGCTTGTCCATTTATCCAGAGAGTGGTCTTGTAATTCAAAACGTGTGAGAATGTCTGTGAAATAATGAGGACACCAACTGCTTTTGCACAAATTAATTAGTGTACAGCGATGCGTATGAACAACAGAGTGCAAGATTCAGGTTAGAAAAACAGGCTGAACCGTTTCAAATAAATGCCTGTCCAGTAATCATCCAGAGAATAGACTTCTCCTTCAATGATTCAGATGGGCCGGCAGCGTTCACAGCTGTAGCTCAAAAGCGTTTTCCCCTTTCTTTTCCCTCATCTCATTAATAACTCATTCCTCTTGTGCCCAGACTGGGTATTCTAACATCTGTGGCTCAAATAGGTATAAATAAATCACACATCTTTCAAGGTGCAACAGCAAAAAAAAAAAATCATTCTATTACACATACAGTCGAGTCCAACCAATAAAAGGCATCATAAATTATATGACCAGATTACCAATTTAAGATAAAACATGATAAATGTTATGTCCCTCTTCCTGTAATGACACCAGCACTTGAGCTGAATGAACTTGATCAAATCTGATGATTGTGTTATATAGCATGATTTAAGATCAACCTTAGAGCATCTTGAGCTTCAGCTTTTTGTAAAGAAATTTTTACAAAATTTTAAAACATTATTCCCAGGTTTAAATAATACTTAATAAATAAATTATTAACACAGGTTTTAATACCCTCCCAATTCAGTACACATCATGATACAGACATCACAATTTAATACAACGCATCACAATATTATAAATGAATTGCACTGAATGCATGAGTGTGAGTTTACCTAAAAATGAAAATGTTATGTTCATCTGCTCACCCTCGGGGCATCCAAGATATAGGTGCACTGTAAAAATTATTATTATTATTTTTTTGTCGGTTTAACTTAAAAAAGTAAGTAACCTGTTTGCCTTAAAATTTTGAGTTTATTGAAATTAAAAATTTTAGTTGATACAATGAAGGAAATTTGTTTAATAAATAGAAACTCAAAATTTTATTGTATCTGAACCACATAAAAAATGTGATAAATCATGAAAATAGCATTATTTGGCACGTTTCACTGCGTCATCAAAAATAAAACACACACAATTACCCAATATGCTTACAAATTTTTAAAATAATATTTTAATAAAGGTTGTCAAATCTCAACAAAAAAAAATCATTTTATTAACTCAATTTTAATTTCAATGAACTCAAAATTATAAGACAACCAGGTAACTTTTTTCTAAATAATTTTTTACAGTGTGACTTTGTTTCTTCAGTAGACCACAAAAGAAGATTTTTAACTCCAACCGTTGCAGTCTGTCAGTCGTATAATGCATGTGAATGGTAACAAAATTTGAGAGTAAAAACAAACATGCACAGACAAATCCATACTTAACCCTGCGGCCAGCCTTCAGCACGCGATCAATCTTGTAAGTGAGGTCAATGTATAGTACGATCCGACGCAGAGAAAAGGGCAAAAGATCACTTCACTTGTAAACTGCGCAAGGTTGTGTACATTGACCTCACTCACTGGAAGTGATCGCGTGCTGAAGGCTGTTGGACATAGTGTTGTATTAGAGGTAAAACATGATATAAATACTGTTCGGTTTCGCACGAATCAATCGGTTTGTGATCGATTTTGTTAACATTCACATGCATTATACGACTGACAGATTGCAAAGTTTGGAGTTAAACAACTTTATTTGTGTTCTACTGAAGAAACAAATTCACCTATATCTTGGATGCCCTGGGTGTAAGCAAATAAACATAACATTTTAGTGTTTGGGTGAACTATCATTATAAATGTCATATTTATTAAACAGGGCAAATTAGCACAATACCAAAATCCCATAAAAAAGTGCAGATGGGAATGGTAAGTGCTGCAAGGACTCTACTGACAATGTGCAAATTAAAGACCACAGACACAGCAGCTCATTTCCATTATGACCAACACAATCTACCAAGAGCAGCATAAAGCACAGGGTCGCAAACAGATAATAATCAGATGCGGGTTATCTACTAACAACAAAGGAGCAGCAAATTTAAAATACAGTGGCTTGTTAAACGATATGTTCGGATAATGACTTCTTCTGCCATTCCAAATAAATGTGGAGACATGAGTAGAGAATTTTGTCTCCCTTCTATCACGTGCTCTCTGTTCTCTGTGGTGCCTCCTAGCAGCAACTATCATAGCATGTCAAGTAAAAATCATTAGTTATTAATTTAGCTTTCTCAAGTCCACCTCAGTCATTTTTAGCCGGTATTGAGAATCAAACCCGTAACCTTAGAGTTACATGTCCGACTATCTAATCATTAGGCCACAACTGTCCCATAAATCTGCGGTATCCGTTTAAAACTATGAAATATAATTTTGTATTGTATATTGTGAAAAAAAAAAAAAAAAAAAAAAAAAAAAAATATATATATATATATATATATATATATATATATATATATATATATATATATATATATATATATATATACACACACACACATATATACATATATCAGCATTCCTAATTTGATAGGAAAGTTGCTCCAGTTTTATACTATAAATCAGATCTAGACAAATTACAGTGGGTGTTTCAGCTAAAAACATATTCTGAACTGCAGCTAAGACTCAACTTCTTCCCAATTACACTGGTTTCATAAAAGCAGGTTTTGAAATTATTATTTTACAGCATCTTGCCCATATGTTTCCACACACTTTAAATGAAGGCTCAACAAGACCCACTGGGGCATCATTGATAGGGAGAGACACGCACTACAAAAACCGGAATGAATAAGACTGGTAAACGTCTTGAATCTGAATCCACACTGCCGGAAGGAGAGAGCTCGGGATCTGTCGGTGATGCCGACTGCCTGATCTGAGTGCTGCAGGCAATCACACAGGCTTAAATGTTCCACTCCCTCAACACCAATCTCTAGTGTCAGAGGTTCCTCCTGTACTCACCTCACCCGGGAGATCATTACGGAGTTCCATCTCCCGGCCAAATTACATGGCCGGTGCCTCAGTCGGCCGAGTTGGAAATTAAGTTGCACAAGTACCGTGAGGTGCAGTGGGATGGGAGAATAATACAATATGGATCCACCCTGGCTCCTGACCTTTGGCTTCTTGCCTATGAAAATGTCCTATCTCTGTCTGCAGAATCCAAAGCAGACTACTAACTTAATATAAGTCTCTACCAAAGATCTGACTGACATTATCTTGATCGTATAAGATCAAATAAAATACTCCTTAAAGCTGAAGTGTGCAATTTTCTCATTACAAAATCCTATATATATAGAAAATATATATATTTATTATATATATTTTTTTTTAAAAGAGATAAAGAATAATTTAGATTTCCATTTTAATACACATTTTAAAATGTAATTTATTCCTGTGATGTCAAAGCTGAATTTTGGCATCATTACTCCAGTCTTCAGTGTCATATGATTCATCAGAAATCCTTCTAATATGATTGAGGCAAAATAAAATGTCCTTTTTATTTTCAATGTAAAAACATGTGTGATGCTTATTAATTATCAATAAAATGAATCTATTATTTTAAATATAAATCTTTTATAACAATGGAAAAGTATTAAAGGTGCACTATGTAGTATGTAGTAAAATATCCAAAAACCACTAGGCCAGTGTTATATATTTTGCTCAGTTGAGTTCTTACAATATCCCAAATGTTTCCAACTATTTGTAAATTGTGAGAAAATTGCTATTTTAACCAGGGAACTGGGACATCTGAGCATAGCCTCTGAGGGAGTCGTCTGTCAATTGCGTCATATCTGCATTACCCTCGGTTTTTGGTTTGACTCTGCAGAAGCTCTTTACTCTTGGCAGTGTGAACAAGTGTCACAGCAGTCGTTGAGTGAACGCACAGAGTAACGTCATAACATCATTGTAAACACACTTAAATGTATCTAATATGATAACGCAGTTCTGTTTATCTCATACTCGTGACCGGAAAAGCGGAAATGGCGACGGCGACTGTGTCCCGTCATAATAAAAGTCCCGCTGCTCGCGAGCTGTGTGTTGCTTAACAATCTCTCCAGCAGCCTTGCTCAGCTCCTCAACATTCGGTCCTGCTCTGCTTCACACTACAGTAACGTTAATAATCACGTCCATGAAGATGATTTCTGCCTATGTCCTATCCCGATTCTTTTCCACCGGCTGTGAGGTGAAGACCACATGTCCCAAGATTCTGCCCTCAAACTTGGCGTCATCAAACGAAGCCTTCATTTTGAATAGGCGCCCTCTAGCGGATGAAAAAACAAACAAACTCCATAGTGCAGCTTTAATTGACGAATCAATTGTCCTTGGTGAACAAAAGTATTATTAAAGTATAAAAAATCAAATCAAATAAAATAAAATACACACACACACACACTATATATATACATATATATAAACAGTGTAATATAATACACCACCAGTCCTTCTATAATACACAATTTGTGAGAGCAGCAGAGAGACGGATGCAGATCTGAGTTGGGACTCCCGCTCTTTCCTGAGCTACTGCTGTGAGGTGGAATTTCTCCTCAGCCGGGGAGTGAAAATCAGGATTTGAGCACACTTGCTCTCTGAGAGGTTAATGATTCAGCTGTCAAGGGGCTCCTCCCTTGAGACAGAGCGGGAGATTAGCACTCTGCAGTCAGGCTCAGGAAGAGTGTGGACTGAGGTATCGTGATGATGACCTACCAGTTACATTTACAGCCCAGTTGTGCATAGATACACACACAATGGTGGGACATCAGCAGACTTCCTGCCTAACTGCTGACTGCATGGCTGTCGTCCCTGAGGGGGTTGTCAGTGGCAAAACACACACTGGTGTCGCCTTCCGGTCATACAGCGCATGAGAAATGAAAGCCAATCATTTGCTCGTCCCATTTTATGACTGCACAGAAAAAATGAAAGTCAGGGAAAATGAGTTTCTCTTTGCTTTCTCTTCAAAGCGATCCCCAGCTCCCTCCAGGTAAATTAAAAAAGAGGGAGTGCTGTTTGTCAGGAAAATACTCCTACTTTTAAAACTATTTAAATGTAAAATGGATTTTAAAAGACAGATATAGCACCTCTGCAGAGGATACATTTAAAAGTGGAAAAAAGTATCATTGCATTCCATTTCTTGGGCTTAAGGATATGTACAATGGTAGTACAATGGTAATACCATGGTATACTTTGAAGTATATTGCAGTATATATGTGAATATCATTGTACATGCAGTGATAAGGGAGTCATTTTAATATTAAATAAAGCAAACATTTTTACAGCCGAGGATACTGTATGATTACACTTTATTTTGATTGACATGTACTTGAAAGTTACTTTTGATAGTCCCTGCTGGGGAGCATCAAAATGAAGAGTAAGCAGATATTAAGAAGACAATATTTTAATGAATACTTGCAAAGTTATTTGTAGTAACTAACTTAACTTATGCATGAAAAAAACCTTAAAGGGGGGGGGGGGGGGGGGGTGAAACACTCAGTTAAAGTCAATCTCATGTCAATCTTGAGTACCTGTAGAGTAGTATTGCATCCTTCATATCTCCGAAAAGTCTTTAGTTTTATTATATTTATAAAAGAAATATGGGCTGTACCGAGTCTTTCCGGAAAAAACCGAGCGCCTGGAGGCGTATCGTGTGGGCGGAGCTAAAGACTGACGAGCGCAAAGCGGTGATGTCCTCAAGCGTGGAGAAGCCCATCGCTATCGATCTCAGCTAATAGATATGATCCAGAATCATTCGGAGGCTGAAATAAATTGAACAAGAGAAACAGCAACAGCAGGATGTCCGTCTCTGTGGTATGTACTGTATTTAGTGGCCTGTCAACATTTGTGTGTCTTGACTCGCAGTTTAAGAGGACATGATTTGGTTTATGGACTATTGTATGCGACTAGACCTTAGCAGTAGCAAGCAAAACGGTTTTGCACGTCAGACTAGTGTAACGTTATACATAGAACAACAATAGAGTCCGTTAGCGCATTTGAATGACGAAGCACGCGATCGTGTCGTTTACTGATGTTTACTCACGTGGTGATAGCCAACAGCACAGACATTTGAAGCAGTTTTAGTTCTTCCAAAGCAGGACCGAACCTTCATCGCTGGGACCGCTTTGTCAAAAACACACTTCTTTGGTATGATTTGGTAAAGTCCTGACAGCAGTGAACGGTGGAGATCCACTTTGCAACGCGACTAAAGCGATGTTGTGAAGCTTCCCGTCATTTCTGCGTTCAAATCGGTTCAAATGCAGCGCTGCCTTCCCGGAATGCTGTGCTGAAGCGTTGAAGTCGCTTGATGTCACCCATAGGAATAAAGCGCGGCGCAACCATAGGGCGCATCAGACGTGTTCACGGATGACTGGATCTGCACCTTGAAAGAGTGTGTATGGGCGTGCATTTCCTCTCTCGCTCTAGTCACGCACGCACTCTACTGGGAGAAGAGCCCGTACGGCCCATACAAGGACCTTCCGCTCTATCGACGTCAAGCCGACCCATACTCGAAAAAAACTCTCCGAAACTTGTGAGAAACCGGAAGGAGTATTTTTGACACAGAAATACTCCATCAAATGGCCAACATTAGTTTTTGAAACTTTGTCTATGTTTAGGATGGGAATCCAAGTCTTTAACAGTGTAAAAAGCTCAGTATGCATGAAACAGCATTTCACCCCCCCCCCCCCCCCCCCCCCCCCCAATATGTTGTATAATAAATATAAGGCCAAATTAAATCTTTGCATCATATGTAATTATGTCTCTTCAGAGGACTTGGAATAAACCGCTTGATTTATATGGATTTCTTTTATGTTCTCTGTTTTAATTCTTGTTTTTAAAAATTAATGGAAGTCTTATGGGTTTGGAATGACATAAGGGCGAGTACAGGACAGAATATTAATTTGTTAATGTGAACTATTGCTTTAAATGTTTAAAGTACCATTCCCAGCAGTGTATAGATGAGTATGATCATATAACAGTACAATGGTTTTCATATATCAAATTAAAATTTCCTCTAAATTACTTGGTTTTAATCTATGCAATTCCCCTATAATCATCTTTTCATATAAAAATGAGTTTTCCTCAAACATAAATCATTCTTGGCATGAAGACCATGACAGGGTTGTTGTAACCCTTCCAAATGCCCTCTATGTCTTTTAAATGAGTTTGCGAACAACCTCATTCTCATGCTGAAGCTAATTGTGCTTTAATTGCACTAATGGCACTGTGTAGCCTCGTCCTGAACTAATATTACAACAGCCTAAATGCTCCATGCTCAACAAATGTGTGTAAAATGACCCACCTCAATTAGCATATTTGAGCTGTCACAAAATGCAAGTGCAATCTGACAGCCATTCCAGCAACTCAGAGTCATCAGTGGCTTTAGATACCCTCCGCATAGATTTTTATGATTCCTTTGGCCTTGGGTTGAAATGCAATGGCAAATGCCAATGGCATTTCGGTAAGTGCTCCTTTATAGTCACAGCATTAACATCCATTGTTCAGACAGCATCACAAAATAGCTTTCAGCAATTTGCTTCAGAGATAATTCGTATAGACAGACAGAATGATAAGCATCTTCTTAAGAATACACAATGGAAACATAAAAGAGAGGAGGTGCCGACTGATTCTCTGACCGCCCCATGATGCCTCAGTTTGCCAAGGAGTTTTGGCCACACTGGCCAGTCAATAAGTGTGTGTGTGGAGTTTTTGAACTATGACACAAGATAAGAGTGCTTGTTCCACAAGACAACAAACTGTATTAAATGATCAGTCTACCTAAAAAGAAAATTATGTCATTATTTTCTCCCCCTCATAATGTTCAAAATTCTGTGAAACAAGGAAGAGATGTTTAGCAGAATGGTCCAAGCTGCTGTTTTCCATACAATGAAAGTAATGTATGTGAAATGTATGATCAGGAGCATTAACAAGCTCAAAAATGACAGGGAGTTGCATAATATTAAAAGCATAAAGGTCCTTGCACACTGAGTCAGCAATTTTCACACGTCAATACATCAATACGACCTCACGTTGTGTCCATCACATTTACACACTCCCTCTAAACTTTTGTCCTTCATTAAAAAATGTAAGTTAAATTTTCTGCATTTTCATGGCTTCACCCCCTGACCAGCGTTTAGAGATGGCTCCACCCCCTGACCAGCATTTAGAGATGGCTCCACTCCCTGACCAGCGTTTAGAGATGGCTCCACCCCCTGACCAGCGTTTAGAGATGGCTTCACCCCCTGACCAGCGTTTAGAGATGGCTCCACCCCCTGACCAGCATTTAGAGATGGCTCCACTCCCTGACCAGCGTTTAGAGATGGCTCCACCCCCTGACCAGCGTTTAGAGATGGCTTCACCCCCTGACCAGCGTTTAGAGATGGCTCCACCCCCTGACCAGCATTTAGAGATGGCTCCACTCCCTGACCAGCGTTTAGAGATGGCTCCACCCCCTGACCAGCGTTTAGAGATGGCTTCACCCCCTGACCAGCATTTAGAGATGGCTCCACCCCCTGACCAGCGTTTAGAGATGGCTCCACCCCCTGACCAGCGTTTAGAGATGGCTTCACCCCCTGACCAGCGTTTAGAGATGGCTCCACCCTCTGACCAGCGTTTAGAGATAGCTTCACCCCCTGACCAGCGTTTAGAGATGGCTCCACCCCCTGACCAGCGTTTAGAGATGGCTTCACCCCCTGACCAGCGTTTAGAGATGGCTCCACCCCCTGACCCGCATTTAGAGATGGCTCCACCCCCTGACCAGCGTTTGGAGATGGCTCCACCCCCTGACCAGCGTTTAGAGATGGCTCCACCCCCTGACCAGCGTTTAGAGATGGCTTCACCCCCTGACCAGCGTTTAGAGATGGCTTCACCCCCTGATCAGCGTTTGGAGATGGCTCCACCCCCTGACCAGCGTTTAGAGATGGCTTCACCCCCTGACCAGCGTTTAGAGATGGCTTCACCCCCTGACCAGCATTTAGAGATGGCTTCACCCCCTGACCAGCGTTTAGAGATGGCTTCACCCCCTGACCAGCGTTTAGAGATGGCTCCACCCCCTGACCAGCGTTTAGAAATGGCTAATGCTCCAGGCCATGACCCCATAGGGCCGCCCAATATTTTTTTGGGAGTGGGGGTGTGGGCAGTAAGTACCTGACTAAGGCCATGGAGGCCATGCCTCTCTGGCCTCCTGAACTTCCTGCACCACCATGGCTTTATGAACTCCCTGCACTGCCATGGTCCCCTGAACTTCCTTTACCACAATGGCTTCATGAACTGCCCGAGTCGCCATGGCTGCCTGAATGGCCATCGCTGCCCTGGCCTCCTGAACTTATGGCAGGGTGCTTGTCCCCCCTCTGACTCTTTTTTAATCAAGTTCATGCTTTCGGGAGGGCAGAGTATTTTCACATGTTCAGTCTTGTGTTTGATTTGTTCCTTTTTTTCAGTTTCTCACCACAAATTGCTTCCATGGTCACTGTCAGCGGTGTCTGTTTAATTATCTTGTTTTTTTTTGTTCACTATTTAAGTTCCTCTTGTTGTCTTTGCCTAGTCAGAGTTATGTAAGGTTGTGTTTCTGTTGCCTGTCTGCATGTTCATGTGAAGTTAAGATTAAAGTTTATGTTTGATTATGATCCTCTGAGTCTTCAGCCTGTTCCTGGGTCACCATCCGTGACATAGCTAAACAATAGCTTGTTGCTAATGTCATGCATCCATTCATAGTGCTAATCATCCTTAAAAAAAAGCTGTTCAGAGAATAACAAACTTACATTTCAGTATTTTCCTCAATCTATAAAACAGCTTCAGATGACTCTGAATATAGAGCTTCATAAGAACTACAGTTAAGGTACTACTCTAAATTGTTTTGTATTATTTTTGGAGCTTGGTAGTTTGATAGTTCTGCTAATCATCTCATTTTGTGTTTCACAAAAGAAATAAAGTAATTTTAGTACTGAACGACATGAAGATGAATACATGATGACAGAATTCTTATTTTCACAGAATTCTAAACTATCAGTTTAAAATGCTGGCCAAACTTCTAGGATTTTATATTATAAGCACAACACAAATAATATGTCCACAATGAAATAAGATTGTGTTCATCAGGGATTGTCTCCTCCGTATATCGCCATGGCAGACTTTTTGCAAATGTTGCCGTAAAGAGGTTAGACGGCACTAAAAATGTTATTACTGGGGAACCGCATTACTGAATTTTTTTTGGAGAATGAAAAGTTTGTTATCTTCGCTTCCAGGCTCGTCTTTTAGACACAGAATAAGCCATCTGAATGCCATTTGAACAAACACAATACAAACAACACACACCGACACACACCCACACACACACACACACACACACACACACACACACACACACACACACACACACACACACACACACACACACACACACACACACACACACACACACACACACACACACACACACACACAAATATATATGGAGGGGAGGCATATCCGGATATATATTCCTCCCCGTTCCATTCTGATGTTGGAATGATGCTCTTTGCATATGCAAACACTTCACTTCAATGCCTCTGCCATCTGTTTGCAATCCATGAAATAGAATGCTACTGTGGATATACAAAAATGATTGCAGCGACACTTTGAGGCTCTGCACTACTACAATGAAAGCCGGGAGAGGGCCCTGAACGCAGTGTGATTCGTGCAGAAAGAGATGGCTGTTTATTTTTACATCACAATCGCGCCACGCTGGAGTTTCATAAAGGAGATATCTCAGATGCATCGGCCCGTCATGAACACGCTCATTTACATGCAGTGTTTGTTGCGGTGCAGGAAACAAAACATGCAGACTTTCCTCTAAAAAGACTTAACCACTGTACTTCCATGACCCACTTCCACCGGCAGCTATACTTTAGCAAATGTGTCTGACAAGCTGACAAGAGAGTGACTTGACTAACTCACACTGACCATAAAGCTGTGGTACCAAGAATACTAGAAGAAGCACATGCTGTCACGCTGATACCTGAGGACAGACCTGCTAGCTGAAATGGCTGAAGTGTCTCATGTTTAGAAGTGATGTCTCCTTTGCTTATTTTCCCCAAATATACCTGATATTTCCAGTGCTGTCAGGAAAAACAAAAAGCTGCTCAGTATCTAAATTTTCGGGCACAGCATGTCATCCTTGTCAAGTCTATGCCGCTGTTAATATAAACATGTTTACTCTCATTCCTATTTTTATGCAGGAAAATAATTGTATGAATATTATTATTATTATTATTTTGCTTGCCAGTGACACATAGGGTGCGTTGTTTTGGATTGTATTCAAATGCATGCACTCACAAGTATGCAGTGCTGGACGCTCTGCTGTGCATATCCGCTTGTGAGTTTAAAGCTCTTTTCAAAAACACAATTATATTTAAGCGGTGCATGTCTATGACTACATCTTGCTGTTAAACAGAAACTCAGTCCGTTTCCTGGGGCCGAAAACTAGGAGACACAAAACTGTGGTTCCTAATGATGGTGCAATTACAAAACAATGGAATGGTTAGCCAACTGGTAATTACTGCAACCACACAGTTGGTAAGCAATTAATTATAACTGCAAAACTATAAAAGTTACTTATTGAAGTAACTAAAAAATTATTTTATGCAAATGAAAAGATTGCATGGCTCTAATGGGAAAATGTGAAATTGCAAATATTGTGATACATTCATTACAGAGTAGTATATACAAAAAGTGTTAAACTAAGATTTTTGTTAATATGAATTACAGGGAATGTGTCATATTTTTGTCTTACCAAGTATATTAAATTTAAGGTGTGTAATGCTGTGCTCAAAAATCACTCTATATTACCTATATTGTTGTAGTTGGACTATTTTGAATTTTAGTTGGACTATTTTGTAGACATTATGACCACCATGGGCACCCTGACTGGTCTGATATAAAAGGCGTGATTCACTAGACCTGGGGACCTTCTTCCATTGATCTGTGGTCCAGTTCTGATGCTCTAATGGCTACTGTTGCCGCATTCAGCAGTGGACAGGGGTCAGCATGGGCACCCTGACTGGCCTGCAGCTATACAGCCCCACATGCAACAAACTGTGATACACTGTGTATTCTGAGACCTTTCGATCAAAACCGGCATTAACTTCTTGACCAATCTGAGCTATAGTAGCTCATCTGTTTGATCGCACCACATGGCCCAGCCTTCGATCCCCACGTGCATCAATGAGCCTTGGTCGGTTCACCACTGTTCCTTCCTTGGAGCACTTTTCATAGATACCGACCACCGCAAACCGGGAAAACCCCACAAGAGCTGCAGATTTGGAGATGTTCTGACACAGTCGTCTAGCCATCATAATTTGGCCCTTGTCAAACTCGCTCAAATCCATTTTTCCGGCTTCTAACATATTAACTTTGAGGACAAAATGTTGACTTGTTGCCTAATATATCCCACCCACTATCAGGTGGTATGAGGAAGAGATAAACAGTGTTATTCGATCGGTGTCACATGTTGTTGCAGGCAGGAAGACGAAGACAAGCAGGTACAATATCAAAGGAGATTTTAATGACGAAGGTACTTGGGTCATAAAAGGACCAACAGTGGAGGGAGGGGTCTCAGGTAGAGGATGAGTAGGAATAGGATGGACATTAGACATAAAAGGAGCCATGGTGGAGCTGACAGAGGGAGGAATCATGGAGGAGACAGGGCCAATGACTTCAGGGTTCGACTGATGGAGGCAGAGCTGGTGCCAGTGGAGGCCAGGGTGAAGGCCCAGAGTCAGCGCACCACTGTGACACTGAAGATCCAGCAGGGCCTAGCGATGACCTTGGCAATGGCAGGGACGCAGCAGGCCACTGTGGAGCTGGAGTGACTGAGACTCAAGATGGAGTTTGAGGGAGTGAGAAATTCAACTGAGCCAAAGGGACGAAGGGAGTTCATAAACGAAGGCGAGTTGATGAGCAAGCAAGAAGATATCGGAAGGGCAAATGAGACTAATGGAACTGGTGGACTGGTGGGACATGGCGGAGCAGAGTGAGGTAAGCATCAAAGTCTAGACGGGCAGAGGTGGAGTCCTAGTTGTGGAAGCCGGAGGCGGAAACCATGGATCCACCAGCCCAGATATAACTGCGGACTGGCAGACCTAGGACGACCACACCACTTGAAGAAGTCCCCTCTGTACACAATGTGATGGACCGCACAGATTCTATGACTGACACTTTTTAAGTAAATGAGTTTCTTATACTTTGTAAATTCTGTAAATAGTTTATTTTATTTTTCCGTATCTGTATACCCATCATAATTAGCAGTTTATTGCAGATTTATTTGACTGAAAACAACTCTTTACAATTACTAATGTTCTGAAATAAAGGGCCTTTTTGAAAGGACGCCTATCATTTTCTTTGCATAAAAGCCTAAAGAAGCTACATTTTTGAGAGTAACAATTTGAATCAAAACATGATAAGATATTCGGTTTTGTATTTAGATTATTTTCAGGCTTAACATTTAAATCTCATAAATTCAATAAAGCTTCACTTACATGTATATTTACCTTGTTTTACTATGTTCCTATACTAATTTGAGTTATGACTCTGTTATGTAATCTGTTATGACTGGGTAGCAAAATTTCAAGTGTCTAGTTTAAGATAAGACCAGATTTATGAATATATGAATATTGACCATTGGGTTTACGAGCTGCAAACATTTTTATTTGAGTAAGTAGTTTTCAGAAAATTCTCAAAAATAGGGGCGCATATTAAGAGGTTACCATGGGGACAGACAAATGGCAGGAAAACTGAACAAGGAGACAAAACACATAGGAAAACACATAGGAAGTTGATATATATATATGTTTTGAGATATATATATATATGAGATATGTTTTGAGATATATATGTTTTCCTGCCATTTCTCTGTTGTCTATATATATGATGACCGGGGCCATATATTGCGAGATTTTGGGGAACAACCTCCTTCCCTAAGTTAGAGCATTGAAGATGGGTCAAGGCTGGGTCTTCCAACATGACAATGACCCGAAGCACACAGCCAGGATAACCAAGGAGTGGCTCTGTAAGAAGCATATTAAGGTTCTGGCGTGGCATAGCCAGTTTCCAGACCTAAACCTAATAGAGAATCTTTTGCTCAAGAGAAGCTCAAACTCCGTATTTCTCAGGCCAGAAACCTGACTGATCTAGAGAAGATCTGTGTGGAGTAGTGGGCCAAAATCCTTCCTGCAGTGTGTGTGTAAACCTGCTGAAAAACTACAGGAAAAGTTTGACCTCTGTAATTGCAAACAAAGGCTACTGTACCAAATATTAACATTGATTTTCTCAGGTGTTCAAATACTTATTTGCAGCTGTATCATACAAAAAAAAAAAAAAATTGTTGTGTATTGTGCTAATTAATTGAGATTTCTTACAGCTCTTACAGGTTTTTGGCCTTGTCTGTTCCGTTGCTTCTATTACTCTCTCCTTTTTTGTAAGTCGCTTTGGATAAAAGCGTCTGCTAAATGATTAAATGTAAATGTAAATGTAAATAAATAGTGAAAAAACTATCATACATTGTGATTTCTGGATTTTAAAAAAAAAGATTATTTCTCTCACAGTGGACATGCATCTACTATGACTATTTCAGACCCCTCCAAGATTTCTGTGGGAGAACTTGCAAAATAGCAGGGTCTTCAAATACTTATTTTCCTCACTGTATATATATAAGTTTATATCATACTGTTAAAATACTGTTACCTGGAATTATGTTACCTCCAAAAAAAAAAAAAGAAAAAAAAAGAAACAAGCGGGCAATTAAATGATTCCAGTCATTTACCAGTTTCAGTTGTTTTTTTGACTATCTCTTTAAATCCTCATTAAAAACACTCTAATGTCCATCCCATAAAGATACATCTGGCTTGCTGAAAATGCTATTAGCAAGAAGGGTATGTTTAGGATGCTGATAATGTTGTCCTTTCTCCAACTTTGAAGTAGTGAGCCTATTCATTTTTTGGTAGCACATTAAGTCCAGACGATGCTGTAATCGAAGAGGAAATTGAGGCTGGGCCCTGTGGGGCATTTCTAATGCATTCTTCTCTACTTTTGATTTTTCATCCCCCATTACTTCAGGCAAACTATCAAAAATAACAATGACATTGGGAAAATCTTGTCAAGAACACAAAGAGGGGCCAGCGATTGACAGATAAGACTGTTGTGATTTGCCTCCCATAATCGAGTGTGTTATCATCTTAAAAGGTTAAGTGCCGCCAAACCTATAAACATCTACTATCTGAAAATCTGACAGGCATCTTATTATTTATCCGTCAAGAGTTGTTGCGAGCACCAAACCCCGGTGCATCTTTCACACGCTAATGAGGAGAAACGGCAGATTTCACCAGCAGCCGGTCCATCAGAGTGCCTCAAAGCGCCCGCTGTCGCCTCCTATCAATCTCTGCTCAAATTACAGGTGACAAGTTATCAAATCTAAGATATTAGAAACTAAACACGATCTCTCAGGGGACCTATTTGTTTAAGATATAGCCAATTAAACAAGGTGCTGAGTGTCAGGGTTGAAACCCTCATTGGAGCAGCGGAGCTAATTTGAAATTCCTCAAGGAAATCAGACGGTGGAAGTGGAGTGGGAGGTGTGCAGAGAGGATACTCTGCTGGGATGAAGGCGATAATAACAATAAGTGCAAAAAAAAGTAGACTTGGCTTTAATCATATTTAGTCTCTTGGGTCAGCTTACGGCACAGGAAAGCAGCTTTTGTTTGAATGTAATCTGCCAGCAGGAAGGGTATGATAAAAATTTATGGAGGTGTTCATTAAATCTTAACGACGCTATTCTCAGAATATTCCGCATTCAATCCCATGTCCTCCCTTGATGGTCCTGCTGCTCCTGTCAAACTCTGAGTCGCGTCAAAATGCGTTGATTCTTCAGTTAGTGTTCACCTAAAGCCTGGGCTCCCTCGCAGGATGGGAACTGTGCAGAAACCTGACTTGCAAATGATAGCTGCAGGTGGAAGTGTTTATCACATAGCTCTGACTGAGCTTGGCATAAATTTGTCCCTGCAGCAACGGTAGCTGCTCATTCAAAACATTGTTGAAATGTTATTATATTCTGCTGGCCTGAAGGGAGCACTTTTTTACAGAGCTGATCTTTTCAGGCTCACAGGTGACCTGCTATTTTACATCAGGGGCGAGCAAAGAAAGAAAGAAAGGAAGGAAGAAAGAAAGAAAGAAAGAAAGAAAGAAAGAAAGAAAGAAAGAAAGAAAGAAAGAAAGAAAGAAAGAAAGAAAGAAAGAAAGAAAGAAAGAAAGAAAGAAAGAAAGAAAGAAAGAAAGAAAGAAAGAAAGAAAGAAAGAAAGAAAGAAAGCTCTTGGCAGTCTAATCAAATAATGAGTCATGGATAATACTTCTAGTTCATTCGTCACACTGTAAATGGAAGGTCAAGTTAAGCGCAGTGCATTGCGGGATCTAGTATCCAGTACAGTATCTAATACACTCCGTTGTAAAAAGCATATTTTGGCAAATGTGATGCAGACGCAGAAATGGATTCACATTTAATGAGTTGTGTGTCATTCAGAATTTCAAGAATTCCTTTAAAAATCCAATTAAATTCAGAAATTTTATTTGAGGTAGAAAACAGTGTTCAAATTTGCAATTCCAAATTGAATTTAAGGTAGCAGAACTAAAATTAATTGAAATTCAAAAATGAAAAAGCATTAAAAACTGAAGCTCATATACTATAAGGATTGAGAATATTACAGACAGATAGAATGATGGGACAGACAGACAGACAGACAGATAGATAGACAGATAGATAGATAGATAGATAGATAGATAGATAGATAGATAGATAGATAGATAGATAGATAGATAGACAGACAGACAGACGGACGGACGGACGGACGGACGGACGGACGGACGGACGGACGGACGGACGGATAGATAGATAGATATTCTGTTACCAACCACACATCCTAGTTCTGCAATCTCAATCTGTCTCTAATCTGTAATCTACTGCAAACTACACTGCCGTATTTTGATGGGGAACTGATTTAATGATTCAAAGGACAGCACAGCTTTGATTATGTTTGTGCACAAACAGACATTTTGAGAATGAAACCGTGATTGATTTTCCTTCCTAAAGCCTTGGCTTTCTCTTATTGTCACAAATCCAAAATGATGAAAGGCAGCTAGGCTTAGAAAGGCATTTCCAGGTACCCATGGGATACCTGAGCAGACCACTACACCCAGGTTCTCTGTGTCCACTATAAATTCAATATCTGCTCACATACCAGGGCAGCGCTGTTCAAGTCAGAAGGCAAAGCATCTTAACTCTCAAAATGAAATCCATAGGAATAGAGAAAAATTATACATTTCAGAAAATATAAACCTACCACAGCTTTCTGTGATGGTCTTCAGACTCTATGAGCTCGCCTGCAGTTCATTGCCTATATAAACAGCTGCCTTTACCATCATGAACCCTCATAAGTGACTGATGTGAAATGGTCTACGTAGGCAGAAACTAATGCAGAGTGATGTGCATCACACAGATAGAGCTCCGCATGTGTAGAAGACCTTGATGATAGTCTCTTGCTACGATAACAAAACAATTGAATTAGCATAAAAATACATATCACAAACAAATTTGTCAAAAGTACAACTTTTTCAAAAGCTATTTTAACTGATAATGTTCAGTATTAGTATTCAGTGTCAGTGTTCTTGTCTAGTTCTCCTGAATATATACAATATTTAACATCCTCACATTAAACTGAGAAAATGACAGAAGACAAAACAATTACAAGTCTCTTTTGAAGTTTTAGAAGTTTCTTTTGCTCAACAAGGCTGCATTGATTTGATCAAATATACATTATAAACAGAAATGTTGAGAAAAAGAGATTGAGATTTTTTCTATTTGAATACATTTTAAAATACCCTGTGATGTCAAAGCTGAATGTTCAGCATCATTGCACCCGTCTTCAGTGTCACATGATCCTTTTGATTTGAATTATTATTTGAATTATTATTTAAAACAGTTGTGCTGCTTGATATTTTTTGGTAGAAACCATAACCTGCTTTAGGGTCCTTTGATAAATAGAGATCAAATGAACAGCATTTACTTGAATCAGAAATATTTTGTTTAAAGGTCCCTTTCTTCGCGTGTTTTCGAAGCTTTGATTATCTTTACAGTGTGCAATATAACATGACTTCATGTTTCGCGTGTAAAAAAAAACATTATTTTTCACACAATTTACTTATCTGTACAGCGCTGTTTCCTCTGTCCTAAAAATGGCCTGATGATTTCCTTGTTCTATGAAGTCCCTCCTTCAGAAACACGTAACGAGTTCTGATTGGGCCAGCACTTCCCGTGTTGTGATTGGACAGCAGCTTAGCGCACTTTGCCCGGAAAGGTCCCGCCTCTTACCATAACGGGGAGATGCAAGCGCTGAATGCGCGCTCTTCTCCACGTGGGAGAGCAACAACACCACGCCCCCTATTTTGCGTGTTCTTGTGGGCGGAGGGTTAGTCAACAAACGGTTCTAGTGACGTCATTCATGAAGGAAGTGCAGGGGTGTAGTCCAAACCGGCCGTTCGCTGTAGGCTTTGAAAGGGAACTTCTAAAATATCTCGCTTGACATTGAACTTTGAGCTTTATAATTTTACAGGTATTATTTATGCTCCAACAGCAGCAACTAAAGTTTGAAAGATGGAATCGCGAAGAACGGGACCTGTAAACGTCTTTACTGTCATTTTTAAAAATCAAATTAATGTATCCTTGTATACAATAATTTCATTAACAACAAACATACAACACCACAAACAACAAACATATTATAACTTAGCTTTTGAATTAAATCAAGTTAATGTTTTAAGGATGCTTTACTGGAAAACAACACAGTGCAGTATTCATGTGATGATGATGCCTCAAAATGTGGTCAAAATAAAGGAAACATAATATTGCCTCTAGTGCCTACTGTGAAATGTATTTTTATGAATGCACAGCATAAGTTTGCCAAGTTCCATGAAAGCAACCCTGAAAAGCCACCTTTAGAAATCTATCTTGACGGTGAGACTCAATTTCATTTAGCCACACTGAAACATCACACAATGGACACATCTCTGCAGAAGTGCCAGCTCTGTTTTAAAATGGTGGATTATTATTTCAGCCAGGAGAAATGAAACAGAACCAAGCACACGGTTGCCTCCAAATGAGATCATTAGTAACGGCAAATAATGACTGAGCTGGTTAGTCGAAGCCTATTTCCATTCGAATAAATCAAGCTGCTGTGAGAGTTAAAATGCTGCCTTTGCCAGGGTGAACGACAGGCAGACCGCATGCAGATAAATCATCTGTTACAGAGGAACCACGTCCACACGTTTATAAGACAATATGGTCCAATAAACTCAGCCTCTGCTAAAGGGCAGGAGTAAGAATCGTTAAGCCCCTGAAGATTTGATTCATTTTAGAGAGCCACAATGCAATCCCTAAATGATTCTCAAAGCATTCCTGAAAAGATTCTGCACATAAGCCATATACGTATTTTTGATCTGGCACACTAACAGCAATAGAACTGGGTTTAACATATAAACCAAACCATCAATAATTAATTAAAAAATGTGATGAATTTTTGTGAATGATGATCCAAAATCTTTTGAGAAGAATCAAAATGCATCAGTAAATGCTTTTTTTCCGCTCACCTCTCCACACATGCCACTGTTGAAACCGCAACCCTCATGGTGACCCTTTACTTGGCTGATTGAAATCACACTCCACTCTTGACACTCCTGCACTCTTGAGTGTTATCAATTAATCAGCCTTGATCACATGCTCAGAGGTGGCTTTTTCAACCAGACTGACCTTTCTAAAGCCAGGTGTGAGGGATAATGAAAGTGCAACACCTTCGAGCCTGAGGGAGAAGCCACCAAATGGAATCCATGTCACATCTGACTAAAGCCTTTCACTGTGGTGCACAATAATTAATTTGTGATTGGATGGATGATCACCTTTAAGCAATTGTGGGACTCTTCTGCAATTGTTGTCAGTTTTTTATGCCATCCAAAGAGGGAGAAAAATGCCTCTGAATAGAATATGAATCAATAAAGTAAAGAATGAACTCTCAAACTAGCCACCATGTCGTGTGGGTTGCAAGTGTTTAGCTATGTGGTTGTCAGGGGTGTTTGTGTAATCACAAACTTCACTCCTCTGTCCTAAAAAGACTCTCTAGCGACTGATGCTAGAGGTTGCAGCCTTTAGCCTCCTTGTTAGAGCGTCCGACTCTCTGCCTGCTTGGAGCGGGCGGTTCGAACAGGAGGGGTTTCATTGGTGCCGTGACCCGGATGCGAGTGAAGTTTAGGAGGGTGAGCGTAACAGAGGCCAGCTAGTAGTCACTTTCCAAGTAAACCTCACTCCTCTGACTTAAGAGACGCTCTAGCGACTGACACTAGAGGTGGCAGCCTTTAGCCTCCTTGTTAGAGTGTCTAATTCTCATGACGGCGGACCCAGGTTCGAGTCCTGCTTGGAACGGGCGGTTCGAATAGGAGGGGTTACATTTCCCTACTGGCTTAAAGGCACACCATGTTGTCACACCATGGACAACTATAACAATAATGACAAAGAGGAACAATAAAAACACTGACAGTGAGGTTGACAAACAGAATTCAACATGTAAAAGCTGCAGGGTGCGATTATAATTAACTTTGCTTGATATGGAAGATTACATAAGTATCATTATAGTTATCTTTATAGTTATCATTTTTTGTGTTAACCAAGTGGCCTTACAGGGACAGGTCACCCAAAAATTAAACATTTCGACTTCCATATAGGGGGAAAAAAAGTACCATGGAAGTCAATGGCTACTGTCAACTGCCTGGTTACCAACATTCTTCAAAAGACCTTTTATGTTCAATAGAAGAAAGAAACTCGCACAAGTTCGGAACAATTTGATGGTGAGTAAATGATGACAATATTATCATTTTTAGGTGAACTATCCCTTTAAGCCCACCGCTGGGCCCTTTGTAGAGGCCCTTTCTGGAGGCCGTAAGCAAAACTTCCTCTAGGGGCCCCTGTGTGTTCATATTTTTTTTTTTTAAACACTCAAAATGGCCCCCAACCCCTTGTACTGTCAACAAAGGACAGTAAGTTGAAACAATCAGTGAATAAAAAATAAAAAAGCAACAGGATAAATACAACAGAAAAAAAGATATGAAAGTAATGGAAAAAAAAAACAAAAAACTAATGGTAGTCTTCACTGCATGTTACTAATGTTATTCAGGGAAGAGCAGAGAGAGAGCAGTGGGTTTATCAGCTGCAGTCACTTTAAAGGTCCCATGGCATGAAAGTGGCTAGAGATTTTGATCGGTGTAAACCGAGTTCTGGCTGTCTTTTTCTGCCTTTGGGAAAATAACAGTCCAGACGAGCTGATCTTGAATTCTCCTTTTATGACGTCATAAAAGGAAATATTTCCTCCCCTTCCTCTGCTTTGCCCGCCCATATAATTAGTAGAGAATGGATTCAGTTTATCAGTCGCGATGTCAGCAGCACAGGCTTTACTTATGGATTCAACAGCACCGCCACAAACAGAGAGTAGCAGTGTTCATTAATGCCTGATCTGGGATCAGTGATTTCTGATGTGTAGCTAATCATTCAAGTTCACACAGACTTTCTTTCTAAATCGTTTAATACTGTCAGTCCCACCGCTGGCCGTCTTGATGCATCAGTGAATCAAGCAAGTGACTAAAAAACGATCAACTTCACGTCGTTTCTGTTAGTAGCATAAAACAAATCTGTTATTTAAATGATTAAACTACAGAGAGCGATCAAAGAACACTCTTTATAATGTCCGGATCTGTCAATCACACGTATATCTGCAGTGCACACTTGTCCAAACTGCCGTTTGAATGAATGACGCTGTTTTGCACATCAGAAGCTCTTACTTTATTCATGTCGATGTTTTGTTTGTTGTTAGTTGTGGTGAAAGTATTTTGTGAGAGAAATAACGTTTCAAAGTTCACTCGTGTGTATTCAGAGCTCTCATACAAACAAAATAAACACGTGCTCTCAACAACTCGATACAATAACAGTTCCATAGCAATCTTTCCCCAGCTCCGTCTCTCTGTGGACTGGTTAAACCTGACTAAACCACGCCCCCTCCGAAACAGAATCTCATTTTAAATGCAAAGATGTTAGCCAATCACAACAGTGGATGTTTTCACTGAAGTCTCACAGCAGACACGCCCCTTGAAACAGAGCATTAGAGCCAGAGGGCTAATATCAGTTTTTTTTTTTTTTTTTTTTAAGCCCTTTATTTCTAAATGAGGACATTTTTTTTATGTAAAAACAATACTAACAATATAAGTAAACCTCAGGAAACATTATAAAATAAAATAAATCCATGCCATGGGACCTTTAAGACCAAAGGCACAGACCTAATACACTGACAAGCATTAGATTACTGTCAGCTTGCATACTCTGTGTATAGGCAGGATTGGCTCTGTCTAAGGCAAAATATTTTATTTGTTTAAATAAAGTAAAAGCACATCTCTCCCTCAATGGTTAGAGTTCATCAGGGTTTGAGTTCATGAATGCAGTATTAACGGTACAGGACATATTCAAAATTCAGTCCCTCTGTATGAGTGTTATTATTGCTCATTCAGAGGGTTAGAGATCTGACACTTGCCTTAGCAAGCTAGCACAGCTAATTACAATAACACCAAGGTCATGATTTTTCAAAGAGGTTATTTTTCTTAGCTTTGTTCATTGCATTTGCCTTGTAGCTCTGATGTGAATGCTGGGTAATTTTTTGAAAAGCAGGAAAATGCCACAAGGGCAGTCTTGACATTTGAATTGTACTTAACGCACATTAAGGGCAGTAGGAGCTTTCATCTACCATGTGTAAGTTTAACTAAAAAAGGGTTTTGGACGGGGGTTGGGGAGCTCTCCCCACCGGATACTCTTTATTTCCATGTCGTTCCTACTTCCTGAAAATGTGATGTGTAGAATGAGACTTTTGGCATAAATGCCACGGTGCAGTCATCTGGGCATGGCACTATTGTTCCTCGCATATCAGAGGAATTAGCACTTCAATAGAGAAATTAATTAACTGCTTAATTTCCACACCGGAAAAAAAATATCATCGCAACCTAACAAATCCCTGGCTGTGACAGAGCTATACACACTGATACAAGCTCATTATGATCAACGCAATTGTATGTTATCTGTACAGCATTCACAAATTCAACACCAATCATCTGATGTGATAATCTGCAAACCGAAGCTGTTGAAGAGCAAATGAAGAGAGAACCATTCCAAAAGGCTTTTACTGAAACTAGTTTGAATGCACTCCATTCATCAGGATATTACAACTCATAATTCAATTGAATTATTAACTCTGCAGTTGGTATAGAAGCTCAGAGGCAGTCTCTCTTTATTAGCGGCCTCCAGCCTCCTGCTCATTTACACTCTTCAAATCATTAAGTTGGTTTCATCTGGTTTTAAAAAAATAATGCTAGTTTCATGTTCCTTCATCTCACATCAAATTCTAGCTCGCTGTCATTTCCCCGAGGTCAATGACGTAACCCACTACAGCCTGTGAGAGAATCACTGCCACTCCCCAAATATTAAAATAGCCATGCTATAATATCTAAATTAATTAAAAATAAACACTAAAAACTAAAATCATTTTAAATGCTACACATGTATTTTAATGTACAGTAAGAAAGCTTGTTTTTAAAGATTACATTTAAAGTAAGCATTAGACGAAGAATATCCGTTAAATATCCATTATTGGTCAATATTTATGTATTTTAACAATGCCATTAGTATTTTAACAATGCCATTAGTTACCGAATTCAAAAGGGGCCATCCTTCGAAGTATGCAGACTTAAAAGGCCACGTCTTCAAAGGCCGTGAAGGTCGGACTGAGCGTAGTTGAATGGGATGGTCTATCATATGGAAGACTGCTCTTGTCTCCTAGCAACTGTGACATTGATGAGTGGAAGTAATGTTTGCACTGGACTTTTTAGAAAGTTATATTAAAATGTCTAAAAATTAAACAGGCCTCACAACCATTCTAAATATATTCCCTATTTTGTCCATTTCTGTATATTAAAGAGTATAAACTATATGAAATCGCATCTTAGTAAAATATGTCCCCATTTTGACAGCTTTTCAAATTTTTACATTTGTATCTTTGGATATTTGAATATGTTTAAACCCAGTACTTACTGTATTTTTAAAAGAGTAATTGGCAATTTCTCTCTCTGTCTCAAAAAAAACAAAAACAAACCCTGTTGTCACTGCAGTGCAATTAATTTGGGAGTAGAAAAGATTGCAAAGGATCCATCTGTTGTATCCTTCGTTTCCCGGGAAATGAAGGACGCATTTACATGCTACATTTGAAGAAGCCATGAGGCCATGGGAGGGGATATGTGAATAGCAGTGAAGCAACGTAACTGACGCTGCTGGGTTACATGACATGGCGAATGTAGTACGTTCGGATTACATTTATACTAAACACATACAGACATTTGTTCTGTACATAGTATAGTACATAATTTTTAGCGGCTGTGAAGTAATTGCTTATTCAGAACAAGTACATACTCAGGAGAGTATGAGATTTTGGATGCAGCCATATTGTAGATTGTTCTCAAATTTTTCCCAGGTGTGACTTGTTCTGTAATTGCCCCCTGTGTATTTAAACCCCAGTGTTTCCTGTATTCATCGATAGGCCTTGTCCATGCATGGATGCGGAATCATTGTCCTCAGTTCTTTTCCTTGGTTTTCCGGTATTTTTCGAGTTTATTTTATATCTTTATCTTGATTTATTAAACACACTGCATTTGAATCCGGCTCTCATCCACCATCTTGGCATTACAAACTAAGCTACAAAAGGGGATACCAACCAGAAATAACCACATCGCCAAACCAACAGTTGTCATTACAGGAAATAAATCACTTACACTACCATTGAGAAGCTTGGAGTAATTAAGATTTTATTTTATTTTAAATAAAGTAATACAATCATGAATTTAAATGATCAAAGGTGACAGTAAAGACATTTAGAATTAAAGAGTTAGTTCACCCCAAAATAACAATTCTCTCATGAATGACTCACCCTCATGTCGTTCACCACCCGTAAGACCTTCGTTCATCTTCGAAACACAAATGAAGATATTTTTGTTGAAATTCGATGGCTCTGACTTTACGGTCTATGCTCAGAAAGGCTTTCATTGCGCACAAAAACTATTCTCATCACTTCATAAAATGATTGTAGAGCCACTGTAGTGAGATGGGCTTTGTAACGACGTCTTCAGTGGCTTTTATGGGTCTTGAGAGAGGAAATGACATTGGTGTCAATGAAAGCCTTTCTGAGCCATCGGATTTCAACAAAAAATATCTTCATTTGTGTTCCGAAGATGAATGGAGGTCTTACGGGTGTCGAACGACATGAGGGTGAGTCATTAATGACAGAATTTTCATTTTTGGGTGAACTAACCCTTTAAATAAAAATTCTGCTCTTTTGAGCTTTCTATTTATCAAACAATCCTAAAAAGAAGTGCAGTGGTCTGTTGTCTCCAGTGTAGACAGCTGTTGCATCACGCCACAATAATGGTAGACTTGTTATTATTTGCTGATGAAGTAATCATTAATAAAGGGCTTAGTATTTCATGAGTCATACATTAACTTATTGATTAGAGTTTATTAGTTATGCATGAATTAATAGATATTCATGTACCCGTATTGTAAAGTGCTACTAAAATGTTTCTTGTCCAGCAAATTAGCATATAAGAATGATTTCTAAAGGATCATGTGACACTGAAGACTGGAGTAAATTGATAAACAATGTACTAACCCAAACCATTTGAATAGTAGTGTGTCTTGAATGGACTCAATCTATCTCTAGCCCCTGCTCCTTCATTATGCATCCTATAATTTATATCTGGACCATTAATAACCCTTAAGGGTCCAGATATAACCTTTAATAATTTGGAATACAATTTGAACAATTTGATCAAGCCTCTATTCATCTGTTGCATTAACCGCTAACAGGCTTGATGGCACACTAAAGTAGTAGTGAACAGCTAATTGGTTTGAAAGGGTACTCTGATAAGGCTGGTTATTTCTACTGCAGGCTAATTTAATTTCTACTTCCTTTCACCTTTTTGGCTGTATGTTGGATAGAACCAAATGACTGTGTCAGTGGAACATCCATTCTGAACAAACGAGAGGAGTCTGTATGCTGTCAGCATGATAAAAAAACAACAACATCACACCAGCACCAGATGCGAGTTATGCACACTAGCGTAGCTGGTTAAAACCACAATAAATTGTATCAATTCAATTGTAAGTTTCATATTGAATACGTTTTTGAGAAGGCTCAGTCTCTTTTGCCTCCTCTGATGGGCCATCACTGGCTGTATATGCATGAAAGGAATGTGTTCACTAGCATTTTGAAAGCAGGCGATGCTCAGTAGCACCTGCCAAAGCAGCTAAGACAACAGCAACCAAACAGCGTTCAGCTAGCAGATCCAAGTGTGTCACTAGAACAAACAGATTCTTTGTGTCATTGCACGGATGGCCTTCCTCTCTGATGAATGCACCACATTAAACGGCCCCCTGAGGGAATGGGAATTACAGGTACCTTGCATCTGCATGCCGGTCTTCAGACGCATCTGAAGCGGTCGTGTTAAACTGTGCCTAAAACACGTGGGCAAAAGCAAAAGAGGGAGCAGACAAACCGAAAGCCATAATTCCCACGTTCTGGTCGATAGTTCTGTCTCGGCTGCATCAATGGCTGGCCATGTGACATTAGCTGCAGGGTAATAGAAATGATCTAGTGAAATGCATCCCGCCTCAACTTACCTGCCACATTCAGGTAAATGGATGGGCTTGTCTTGTTTTCTCCATTCTTCTCATTAACAGCTTGGACGTAGTACCTTCCGGCGTCCGCCGCAGCGGTGGCAAGCACCACTAGCTGGTTCTCCAACGTTATGGCTCTGTGGAGAGTAACAAAGCGAATGAAATACAGCTATGTTAAACCATTATTGACAATGAGTCAGGTACTCTAACAAATTCCACTATCGCAATAGAGTGACAGCATTTTAATTAGTGCTTAACTGATGTATATTGGGTTCCATAAAACTAGCTTTGCCGTGAACTCATTGCGCCCTGGGTTTGACTTGGACACGTCTGCCGTGGAGGAATTTCATGGAGCCCTGAGCGTTTTCAATGTACCTGATCCCTCATTCTGACACAAGCTGAGAATCAATGAGCGGTAAGGGTCATTACGGACAGAAATACCGCTGTTGGTGGGAATAAACCTACAGGCTTGTATCTAAGTGCCCTTAGCTGTTTGTTGAGACCCAGACTGAAAAAGTAAAAAAGAAACAGTTCACTGAAAAAGGCCACCAAAGAACCACAGAAGTCTCATAATGGTATTATAAAACGGTTTATATGGCACGTATAACCAAAAAAGTTTTCAACTGCGATAATACTAAAAATGTTTCTTGAGCACCAAATCAGCATATTAGAATGATTTCTGAAGGGTCATCACAAGAGTAAATAACATTTTTAATATATTTAAATCAGAAACCAGTTACATATTAGAAAACATATGTTCTTTTGATATGCCACTTTTTAAAGAACCTATTCCGTTTCACAAACAAAACTATTTGTTCACAAATCAGACTGATTCAGTTCTCAAGTTCAACTCACTGATTTAAAGATCTGGTCAAAGTGGTAAAGATCTCACTGGAGAGATAAGGTTTTAATATATTACAACATAAAACATTTGTATTTTAGTATACCTTGATGGCTTCTTGCCGTCCTTGCCTCAGTAATTGTACAGAAAAACAACTAGCATTTTTTTTTAAATACTGTGTTCAACAGAAAAGGAGTCATGAGGTTGAGTAAATGGTGGCAAAATGTTCATTTTTGAGCAAAGTGTACATTTAAGAAAGGGTATATCTGATTCAGACTGCTGTAGAATGCTATCAGAGCTGCTGCTATTGCGCTAATGATTAATCAGAGCATGTCATACTTCATCCATCAATCCAAAGTTTGCAGGAAAGACACTTGGTGGCAGATGTGTATCACTGTCAATTAATTCAGGTTCCAGTCACTCTGTGCCTCTTTAAGACAAAATTACCATCTCAAACTGGCAGCGTGCCATGGAGAACGTGGCGCTTTGATAATCCACGACTCCACGTAGGCTGGATAGAATTGTTTTCTTGAGATTTCCGCAGATGAAAGCGGGCATGGATTGCATATCTCCAGCCCTGACTCCTACTCCTCATGCATAGTCTTTCCCCTCCCTCGATTTTTGATTAATTGATGACATCCTCAATTACACATCACTGCTATCTAAGAGATTTTCTGCTCAGGCGTGACCACCGGGAAGAAGCCCTTGAGAGGCTGAGCACGACTCGGGGATGCTTTGAAACTTATGATTAGTTTTTCAGCTTCGGGGGACCTGTAGCGTCTTCCTACACGCCGCGAGTACAAGCGCTGCAGTCATTACCTATTTCCAAGACAGATCCCTACAAAAGATTGTCACGTCTCAGAGACATTTGCAAATAGATAAATAGATAAATAAATAAAAAAATACAGCAGAAGAAGGAACAAGAGAGCCGTCTGTGCCTCCGCGGCGAACAATATTGACGTGTAATTAGAGTGAGCTTCATTTCTGCTCAATTCTTTTTTGCTGTTTCATGATTAAGTGCAGATTAACATAAAGAGATCCATCAAAAGTCGACGGATGCTTGGGTGAGGAGGGGGTTCGCGAGGGATGGAGATTGGCGGCCGCTGATGAGGATGCATTACATCGCTGTCTGCACCCTGACACCTGGCTGCGGATCTGGGCTGGGCTGCATCTGGGAAATAAAGGCACCCTTCACAGATGTCAGTGGCGGCTTTAAAAGGTCAGAGCGGCCCGTCTTGATGGACTTTTAATTATTAAATATGCATAGGCTGAAATGGGTTGGCAAGCATCGGAGGCTCTGAACTGATGCGTACATAAACAGCTCACCTTCATCATGATTTAAGGGCCTAATAGCAGCATGTGTGATCCTGCGTAGCGCTGCCAGCGGAGGTTTGTAAAACGCAAGAGAGCGGGGGCTGAACGCTTACCTGGTTTATGCCGCGAGCGGAATCGATGCGACCTGTGTATAAAGCGATTTTATGATTAGTCCAGCTAGTTTGGATTCCATTACAATTGTCTAGATGAATGGCCCTTGCTCGCGGTTTGGTAAACAAAGCACAGCAGGGAAGATAATGGGAATGCTTGTTTCTGATCCCTGAGGACTCTTTGATATCAGCCCACAACGTATTAAAAATGCAGGTTGGGAGCCACGTGAAATGTTAATCCACTTAGGAAAGGTGCTGGGAGCCCCAGGTAATCTAAATATTCAAAAAAGATGACCATTTCGATTTGATGGGAGAAGGCTGCATGCCTGCACCAATTTAACCGGCCAGCCATTTCTAATATACAGCAATCAAATCTAAAGATCAATTTGCTGAGATAAGCTCTGACAATCATACCGTAACACTTTTTATCATCTCTGTTTTGAAAAGTGAAGGGAAAATGGCTTTTCTGGGAGTCACTGGCATAATTGAAGACGAATTACTCTCTGGAGAGGTTTTTCATATTGTTTACCTGTCGTGTCAGTGGGACGTGTCTGCGCTCACATCCGCAAGCATCTGTTAAGAAACGTGCGCATGCCGGTAAGGGTCCAGAACCTAATTTTCTTTGAGCACTGGACAGGCCACTAGAGATATTACATTAATCAACATGGCAAGAACCGGCTTTCAAAAAGATGGTTTGGAGAATATTTGTTTTCATTTACTGCCATAAATTACACCCTCAAAATAGGCTTACCAGTCTGAGATGTATGACAAAGTAATTAAAATGTCAGCAACTCATATTGTGCTCCAAGATCCTGGGAGCCCAGCTGTGTGGATCTGACGTTACATTTTGATTTATGATGCTCTCAGGCCTCTGAAAACTTTCTCCCACCCACATCTGAGGGCAGAAAAGCTTGCCACATTGATGCCCAGGGAGCAAGAAGAGAAACAGAAGCATCGCTGCCCTGAGGCGCCGTGACCCGGAATTATGTTGGAATCATGGAATATGTCGTCTGCGTGGTGTTTGCCTCTAAGTGATGCCGCAAAAGACGAGATCAAAGTCTGTCTAAAAGTGAAAAATGTAGGGAAACTATCATGCCAGGAAATGTGCTGTAGGTCTGAGTAAAAAAGACAAGTGCAAGTGTTTGTTTATGTGAGACTATAAAGAACTTAGGAAAGTAGCTTCAGGGCCTTATAGGAGGCCATAGAGAGTGACACTATGTCTGCTTTTCGCATTTAGCCCCGGGATCAAATAAATAAATGCTCAAAGTGAATGAAATCAGGTCATGGCAATTTTCTTGTTTCAGGCTCAAATGCCTTCGGTGGTCTGCAGGCACGAGTCAAGCCTTTCCCCTCGTCATGCTGTGAATGGAGGCACGGGTGTCTCAGAAACGTGTACAAAGTACAGATAAGGCATAGCCTCTCTGAAAGCTGCTGAACCAGAAGCCCAGACCTCCCTGTGTGTTCTCTATGGACATTAACTCAAACTAAAAGAGAAAACATCCCCAAATCTCACTGTTCCTTTAAACAGACCCCTCACAGATCTCTGTCCCTGCATTCTCAGGGCTGAGCACTGCAGATTGTTTTTCTTCTACTGACCCAGTTGGGCCAGTGGTTCAGGTTTCACCTGCCAACATTTTCCACTGTCCTCACCACAAAAAATTAAGCAATACTTATTTTTGGCCGTTGTATTGTAATATTATTACACCAACTTTTTAGATGCCAGTAAAATCAGGTGGGTCTAACAGCACAGAAATTCAGGTAGAGAAATTAAATGTAAACTTACTGCACAGGCTTCACTGCATAAATTAAATATATATTAATCCGTATTAAAGTTACAAAAGTTATTCAGTCATTACAACAATAGGAATATTAGGCTGCTGTCATTTAAAGACTGAATGCACAAATATACATGTATATATTGTCACGTCACAGACAAGGGAAACAGGAAAATGGTGCGAGGACTCAAGTGCAGAAAATGATCATTTATTATAAAATAAAACATAAACTCAAAACAACAACCCACAAGGGGGAAAAACACATAATAGAATAATATAAATACAAACTTAAACAAACCAACAGAATCACGGGGAGGACGGAAGACGCAGACATTACACAAGGATCCAACACAGACTGACAACACAAGGAGATTATAAAGGGAACAAACAAGGCAGATAATGAGGGAGAACAGGTGGGGCAAATTAACCAATAATCAGATAACAAGGGGGAGGGAACTGACAGGGACACGAGCACATGCTCAACATAACAAAACCCACAAGTGCACACACGACAGGACAGGCATGTGACATTACCCCCTCCTTAAGGAGCGGCTACCAGACGCTCCACTAGGGATGGGAGGGACAGACCCGGGCGGGACGGGAGGGACAGACCAGGGAGGGACGGGAGGGACAGACCAGGGAGGGACGGGAGGGACAGACCAGGGAGGGACGGGAGGGACAGACCAGGGAGGGACGGGAGGGACAGACCAGGGAGGGACGGGAGGGACAGACCAGGGGGGCACGGGAGGGACAGACCAGGGGGGCACGGGAGGGACAGACCAGGGGGGCACGGGAGGGACAGACCAGGGGGGCACGGGAGGGACAGACCAGGGGGGCACGGGAGGGACAGACCAGGGGGGCACGGGAGGGACAGACCAGGGGGGCACGGGAGGGACAGACAAGGGAGGGGTAAACAAGGGAGGAACGAGGAAAACAAAAAGTTCAGGAGGCCATGGTGGCCCACAAAGTTCGAATGGCCAGGGCGGCCCACCGAGTTCGGGAGGCCCACCAAGTTCAAGCGGCCGGGGCGGCCCATAGAGTTCAGGCAGCCAGGGCAGTGCGGGTAGAGCAGGACGCCAGGGAGGCGCGGTGAGAGCAGGGTGCCAGAGAGGCGCGGTGAGTGCAGGGGGCGCCAGGGAGGCGCGGTGAGAGCAGGACGCCTTAGTGGCGCGGTGAGAGCAGGACGCCTCAGCGGCGCGGTGAGAGCAGGACGCCTCAGCGGCGCGGTGAGAGCAGGACGCCTCAGCGGCGCGGTGAGAGCAGGACGCCTCAGCGGCGCACGGAGAGCAGGACGCCTCAGCGGCGCACGGAGAGCAGGACGCCTCAGCGGCGCACGGAGAGCAGGACGCCTCAGCGGCGCACGGAGAGCAGGACGCCTCAGCGGCGCACGGAGAGCAGGACGCCTCAGCGGCGCACGGAGAGCAGGACGCCTCAGCGGCGCACGGAGAGCAGGACGCCTCAGCGGCGCACGGAGAGCAGGGCGCCTCAGCGGCGCACGGAGAGCAGGGCGCCTCAGCGGCGCACGGAGAGCAGGGCGCCTCAGCGGCGCACGGAGAGCAGGGCGCCTCAGCGGCGCAGGGAGAGCAGGGCGCCTCAGCGGCGCAGGGAGAGCAGGGCGCCTCAGCGGCGCAGGGAGAGCAGGGCGCCTCAGCGGCGCAGGGAGAGCAGGGCGCCTCAGCGGCGCAGGGAGAGCAGGGCGCCTCAGCGGCGCAGGCAGGGCGTTGGGGAAACTTCTCCAGTCCAGCAGTATCCACCGGCACTGGGACCACCGGAATACGATCTGCTGGCATTGGGACCACCGGAACATGATCTGCCGGAACTGGGACCACCGGAACACGATCCACCGGCACAGGGACCACCGGAACACGATCCACCGGAACTGAGACCACCGGCACACGATCCACCGGAACTGGGACCACCGGAACTGCCTCCGGGGCTTCGGATAAAGCCCTGTGCTCCTTCCACGCATGCAGGACTGCCACCACAAAGCATCCCATCACAGCCCTCCAGGCCGTTTCCGGACTCGGGACCACCGGAACGGAGTCCACCGGCACAGGGACCACCGGAACACGATCCACCGGCACAGGGACCACCGGAACACGATCCACCGGCACAGGGACCACCGGAACACGATCCACCGGCACAGGGACCACCGGAACACGATCCACCGGCACAGGGACCACCGGAACACGATCCACCGGCACAGGGACCACCGGAACACGATCCACCGGCACAGGGACCACCGGAACACGATCCACCGGCACAGGGACCACCGGAGCACGATCCACCGGCACAGGGACCACCGGAGCACGATCCACCGGCACAGGGACCACCGGACCATGATCCACCGGCACAGGGACCACCGGCGCACGATCCACCGGAACTGGGACCACCGGAGTGGTGGATGACACCCTGTGCTTTTCCCAAGCATGCAGGACTGCCACCACAAACCCTCCCATTACGGCCCTCCAGGCCATGTCTGGACTCGGGATTCCCGGACTCGGGACCCCCGGAACTGGCACCGAGGGAGAACTCTGCTGAGTCCTCATAGTATGGTTGGATCCTTCTGTCACGTCACAGACAAGGGAAACAGGAAAATGGTGCGAGGACTCAAGTGCAGAAAATGATCATTTATTATAAAATAAAACATAAACTCAAAACAACAACCCACAAGGGGGAAAAACACATAATAGAATAATATAAATACAAACTTAAACAAACCAACAGAATCACGGGGAGGACGGAAGACGCAGACATTACACAAGGATCCAACACAGACTGACAACACAAGGAGATTATAAAGGGAACAAACAAGGCAGATAATGAGGGAGAACAGGTGGGGCAAATTAACCAATAATCAGATAACAAGGGGGAGGGAACTGACAGGGACACGAGCACATGCTCAACATAACAAAACCCACAAGTGCACACACGACAGGACAGGCATGTGACATATATATATATATATATATATATATATAGTGCTCTCTGTGGAAAAATCTTCAATCACTTTGGAAAAATCGATCAAAAAGATATCACAAATCTTCACATAGTACGCAAGTACGGAAATTAGTTCTCTTTTGCATCTTTTTGCACTTGAATGTTTAAACTGGCCAGGCTTAGTCCAAATGAGGCAACGCCTGACCGAGGCAGTGACAGTTTTGTCATCCTGAGCATCATTCACGCTGGCCCCGGGCCATCAGGAAATCCTTATTGTTGAGCCCTGGTTCTGCCTACCAACTCAGAAAAGACAAAAAAGAGTTCAGTGTGAAAATATAAATAGACAATGAACAAGATGAGAATAGAGAAGCGAGGAGAAGATAATATTAGGCGATACAAGGTGTGAAAAGAAGAGATCAGATGAGATGAGACAAGTAAAAACATGAAGAGAAAAGATGAAGGAGAGGAGAGGAGAGGAGAGGAGAGGAGAGGAGAGGAGAGGAGAGGAGAGGAGAGGAGAGGAGAGGAGAGGAGAGGAGAGGAGAGGAGAGGAGAGGAGAGGAGAGGAGAGGAGAGGAGAGGAGAGGAGAGGAGAGAAGAGGAGAGACGGGTAAGAGAAAAAGAGAAGAGAGTGGACAAAACAAAAGGAGATGAGAAGAGACAGGAAGAAATGAGAAGAGCAATATTAGGCAGGAGTAGAAGATATGAAAATAGATTGCAAGAAGTGGTGAAGATGAGACATGAAGAGACAAAATGAGAAAAAAAATATATATAGAAGAGCGGGGACAAAACAAGGGTAGATCATTTGGGAGGTGAAGAGATGAGGCGAGAAAAAAATGAATGAGATGAGACAGAGATGAAAAAGAGAAGAGACGAGACACTTGAGATGAGAGAAGAGATGAGAACCCTTTCATACGTACATTCTAAATATTTAGACTGGCAGCCTGCCATGAGTTTTTTAATGCGACCGTTATTATAAAATGACATTCTAATTTCCATGGTAACACATCAAACTTGACACGTGATTCTTATTTTGTATTATTTTTATACAAAATATTTACAGAGTAAATTAAATACATGCAAGTGAACTCCTTATAGTTTAAATAATAATAATAATAATAATAATAATAATAATAATAATAATAATAATAAGAAGAAGAAGAAGAAGAAGAAGAAGAAGAAGAAGAAGAAGAACTTGAAAACAGCCGCGTCTCCGTTTTCCGCCATTTCCACCATTTTCAAATTCGGCAACTCCTCTCTCCTGTGGCATCATGGGATAGTAAAGTGTCCATCGTATGCGCACTTCATAATCTCGCCGGAAGTAGTAGGCCATCCGGGTACTTTTCGCATACTGTTTTTCGAATTCTATGAATATATAGTATGGATACTATATACTATGGAAGTGCGCGATTTCGGACGCAGAAGAAGAAGAAGAAGAAGAAGAAGAAGAAGAAGAAGAAGAAGAAGAAGAAGAAGAAGAAGAAGAAGAAGAAAATGAAGAAGAAAAAGAAGAAGAAGAAGAAGAAGAAGAAGAAGAAGAAGAAGAAGAAGAAGAAATATGTTTGTTGATCGGTAAGTTATCACGGACTGCGGTTATATGTTTACAACACTGACAGAGCCTGCTGGATTTACAACACAAGATCATCCACTTCTCCTGATATAGGGTGAATTAAAGGTGATTGGAACACTTTTTGGTATTGAGATAACTTGGAAAAAGTGTCCCAATCACCCTGAATTCACCCTATGTGACATTTCGTGAGGGAACAGGGTAGAAAATGAATGTGTTAGTTGATCTGTAAAGTTATCACGGGCTGTGGGCGTCGCCACCGTTATATGCTTAAACACTGACGGAGATGGGGCCTACTGGATTGACAACCTAAGATCATCCACTTCTCCTGATATATGTGACATTTTTGTAATTGTGTAATGTAATTTGAAGTGTATGAAACCTAAAATAAACATTAAAATAATAATTTTTGAATTTGGCAGTTGATCACTGAACGTTCTAACCACATATATGTGATCGTACGCTGCAGGGACCAGCATTGAATGATCACATATATGTGATCGTACGTGTCAAAGGGAGAAAAGACCAGAAGACCACTGATGGTTTGTTCTCATCTCTTTCCTGCATTGTTATGTATCACAGCACACTGAAGCTCTTCCACACAAACATGGAGATGATCAATGGTGTGAATGCAATGACAGCAGAAAATCTCTCTGCCAGACCATATCCAGGCCACGGTTCTAGCGTTTCTAGCGTCTGCTTTCTTAATATCCATTAAAAGCAGCAGTCCGCTGCTGTCTCCTTTCTGTGATGAATGTGCTGGCCATTTTAGGCTTAGATGTACAAGTGAAGATAAGCCCGCTGCCTCATCCGTTCCTCAGCTCAGTTCAACCCATGACCATGGGAACCATGACTAATGGCCTTTCATCTGTCTATCTATCTATCTATCTATCTATCTATCTATCTATCTATCTATCTATCTATCTATCTATCTATCTATCTATCTATCTATCTATCTATCTATCTATCTATCTATCTATCTATCTATCTATCTATCTATCTTGTTGTAAAAATTTGGCAACCCTGTCTGCACACGCGCTGGAATAAACGATCTTTGCCGATGTTGTAAAAAATAAAAGAATTGAATGATACACAGAGTACTTAGCCAACATGATCATCATTTTTGAGAGAAACTGTTAATGCATATACAAACAAGCTCTCCGTTTAGGATTCAAACAAATATAATCCAAGCCCCTTTTGATCATGTGCATGATTACGTTACTGTTGATCATCTGTTGATCATCTGTCCGTCATCGTCTAAAGCCCACCCTGATTATTTAATTGGTCTGAAAAGTTTCTGTTCGGAGATAATTACTCCTCTATGGAGCGAGGCCAGACCGAACTGCCCGAACTAAAAATGTTGTGGGCGGGGCTAAATTCGGCTGGCATCCAGGCTAAGTCTGCATACTGTTTGTTACTTCAATTCAAATCCAATTAAGAATTAAACTGGAATATAATTTCAATTTATTTCTGAATGGCATTCAGACCTGTAGTCAAGTGTGTCATTGGCTTGTATGACAATTAAACAAAACTTGAATTGTGAATTGTTAAAGCCAAACAAGTGTGGGCTATATTGAGATATGGGTAATATTTCTGACCTAGCATGTTATTTCTGACCTAGCATGTTTAACTGAGACTTTATAAGATAGAAAGCTTGAATGTTTTTGGCAGAAACACATTAATGCTTATAAAATGTGTCTTTAAGCAACTTCTGTCTAATGTGACTAAACTGTCTTTACCATATATGAATATGTCAGTGCCGATAGCCTCAAGGTTAGTGCCCCGACATATAGCACAACTGCACTTCCAGCTCGAGGTTCTTTACTGATCCCATTCCCCTCTCTCTCCACTGCATGCTTTCCTGTCGAATCTCTACGGTTATCCAATAAAGGCATAAAAGGACCAAAAACATAACATTTTATATGTAGATTTTGTTTCACGGTGAAAAAGTGTTTGCTTCTAAACACAACCCTGCTAGGCCATTATTTTAACTTCTAGAACCATTTATAATGTCCAAGTAAAAGAGACCATTCCCACGGCTGTAATAATACAAAAAAACTGTTAATTATGCATTAAGATCTAACAAATCTGTGTTAGAAAAAGGCAGAACATTTTTTATCTAAATTCCTTTAATCGTTATCTGAGGCGATCCAAACTGGTCAGCTAGGTTGAAGGATCTCATTTGGTTTCCTTCGATGAAATATTCAGGATCACATCAATACAGACAATCAAATATAAACGAGTCTGAAGGGATATTTCCGTCAGGTTCAGAGAATAGTGAAAAGACATCCAAACATGATAGTTTCTCTTTAAATATTGAAGACGGTGGTAACGTTACAGGGCAAAGCTCTCACAGAAACTCCAACCTCTTCAACTCTGCATCTAAAAAGTTCTGCTTAAAATACCATTCGACAAAGCAACTGAAAGCATTGCATCCGTACACAACTTTCAAGTCACATCAGATGGGTTTTCTGTGCCTCTTGCAGTACCAAACAAACTAAACCACATAACTCCAGGGTTTGAACTATCTCCAGAAAGCAAACTTGTAATGCTTATGCTTTTTATTCCACCCCCATAAAAATGAAATAAATAGCCTTCTTTACTAGATCAAAAACAGCCAAGTATTTTTCATTAGCTGCATTGCATACCTTCAGGGTGAGGGTTACCAAACACTTCAGTGGAGGAGCAGAATAGAACTATGAGAGATAAATAAACACTGCTCTACCCATGTGGGTCTTCACTTCCTTTTCAATCTCTTTGTTCCATGCTATTCTTCTAAATAATAGAGCCCTGGCATGTACTGAGGCCTCGACAGTACCAAACACAAGATTAAACCGATTCTTACCTTTGTGCCGAGAGATTGCGAGAGAATAAATAAATGAGCCAATCCAGATTGGGGGAACTCAAGTCAGGACACGACAGTTGATGTTTTGTTGGATCATTCAGGAGAACTTGAGGAAATAAAAGCTTCTGGAGGGCCAAGTCAGACATAGTCTTACTATTGTGAGCAACGAGGGTCCGTGCCTGTACCACTGGAGAAAGCGGCTTACTTGTATCATGTTTGCCTTGTTAACCAATCGCATTACAGCTTTGAAGTCATTGAATCTGTTTGTGGATACCATTTAAATGACTGAGTGCCGTAAACTGAATCGTACGTGTTGCGCAATTGTAAGAAAACTGCATTTTTTTTCAGTATAAACTCTAAAAACAGATCAATCCCAAATCAATGTTTAAGAGCAAACTTAATCTTATTTCCTCACAAAAGTGGTTTATTCAACGTAGTGAAGTCTCTTGTCTATGAACATAAAAAAACAGCCTCTTGATTTTTTTCTATTAGTTTATCATCTGCACGTTTTTAAGGCTTGACAGTTTAAATATTCAATCACATGCAAAAGAGAACTCAGTGTGGTTCTCGCATGCTATCTGAGAAGTTTTATGCATTATGCACATCCAAAACGCATTCCCAGAAAGCTGCTTCTCAGACAACACACAAATACTTAATTGAGTTCTCTTTAACGTCTTATAAATGAACAGACAAATTCACACAAGAAATATGTCAGTCTTGGCAACTATCCTCGTCAACACAGTCAGTTATGTCTTAAAGGGTTAGTTCATCCAAATATGAAATTGATGTCATTGATGACTCACCCTAATGTTGTTCCACACCCGTAAGACCTCTGTTCATCTTCAGAACACAGTTTAAAATATTTTATATTTTAGTCCCAGAGCATATGCAGTCTGTGCAAACTATACTGTCCATGTCAAGAAAGCTAATAAAAACATCACCAATGTCACGTGATTTCAGCAGTTTGGCAGTTTGACACGTGATCCAAACTGCTGAAATCATGTGATTTCCGAAGATGAAAAACCCGAGGTCTTACGGGTGTGGAAAGACATTAGGGTTAGTCATTAATGACATACATTTCATTTTTGGGTGAACTAACCCTTTAAGTGAAGATAAACTGTTTAGAAATAATTCACACGTGTAGCACTATTCCGTCTGAGCGTCTTAAAGGGATACTTCAGCGATTTAGCTTAGAGAATTATGCATTTTATTTCTGAGGATTTTTTGGCCAGAGGCTAAAGACTACAGCCAGTAGAAGGCGCTATTTCTGCATGTTTTCAACCCATCCATGGGGAGTGGGATCGCACTCAAAGGCCCCATTTACACTGCATGGTTCAAGTGACCCAATTCCGATTTTTTCTTCTGTGAACGTGTGAACGTGTAAGCAGTAAAAAAATGCATGAATTCCGATATCCTCAGATCGGATTCAGGCCTCACTCATATGTGGTAATAAATCCGATATGATTCGGATGCGTGCATTAGCGTCTGCCATGTAAGCAGTCAAATCGGATATTCCCCAGTAAATGCGAGTTGTACGTCACTGAAAAAAGGACGGAGGCGAATGACGTCAACTCAGGTGGACACAAACTGCAATCCAGTGTTGCCAAGTCCGCGGTTTTCATGCGGAAGTGGGCTACTTTAACACAGTTTTGAGTGCAATTGGGCAGGTTTTGTTGTGAAAACCTGGCAACCCCGTCAAGGGCTCTCCTCTTTTTCTCCGCCTTACGAGAGAAATGTTTTGCTGACCTTTAAAGGCGTTTTTGCTGAGTGCACTGCTGTTGGCAATGTGTTTTTAGGTCCACGCTGGTAGGCGCTGCCCGGGAGACTGCGCCATCGCACAGAGGGCCCTACAAGCCGCTGGGACGGACCGACTTTAGAAGGCCGGTTGGCGGGGAGACGCCAGCCGAGGCAGTCCGGGCAGTTAACTCCAGGACAGGTGGTAGGCCTCAGTAGGCCTCCCTGCGCGTAAGTTCCGACGTCGTGGCCCATGTGAGCCGGGGAGGGTTCTCCCCAATGATGTCAGCTGCAGCAGAAACCTCGTCAAAAGCAGGCCCCTTATGGCCTCCCTGGGTTTGAGTCCCCAGGTGGTAACTGGATGTCTAGTTCTTCGTCAGCCAAGCAGACAGCCACTGTCAGCCCGACTTGGAGCGGCCAGCATTCATCCAACCTGCAGCAAGCATTCTTCGCTGGCATGGCTACAAGCCCAGTTAGTAGGCCGCCCAAGGACTCCTTGAGGGCCTGCTGGGGTGCAGCAGGCCTTGCCGGGCTTCCCTTGAGGGGGTATTTCCGGGCTTCAGGTGTTGGACGGCAGGTAGAAGGCCTCACCAGGCCTCCCTGAGGGCCTGCTGTGTTAGCAGTAGGCCTCGTCTGGCTTCCCCCGAGAGGGTACTCCTGGGTTTTAGTCACTCGCGGGACCTCCCTGAGGGCCTGCTGGGATGCAGCAGGCCTCATCTGGCTTCCGCTGAGGGGGTGCTCCAGGGCCTCAGCGCTGGATGAAAGGTAGTAGGCCTCATCAGGCCTTCCTGAGGGCCTTCTGGGGTACAGCAGGCCTCATCTGGCAGGCCTCCCTGGAGGCGGGCTTCTGGACCAGCACGCTCCGGCAGTAGGCACAACTGCAGTCCAGGTAGTAGTCCTCACCAGGCCTCCCTGAATGTGCGCCACTGGGCAGGCCTCACCAGGCCTCCCTGCGGGAATCCCCTGCTCTCGGGCGCTCGGGTAACTAGAGTATCTTGCTGTGGGAATGAGTTCCCAGTCTCCAGTTACCCGACAGTTTGTGTCGACTGCGGTCAGGTGGATGGCCTTTCTGGGCCTCCCTAAGGGTCTGCCCGAGGTGATCAGGCCTCTTCTGGCCTCCCCTGAGGGGGTGTGCTTGGGCATCAGTCACTGGACTGCTAGCACAAGCTGCTAGCAGGCAGTTCCATATGACAGTGAGAATGGTTGCTAGCCAGGGCAGCTAGCATGCTCTGCTATCAGGTGGCAGGCCTCACCAGGCCTTCCTGAGGTCGTTCCCCGGCCCCAGTGCTGGCTACTAATAGCTGGCAGGTAGTAAGCCCTGCAGGGTTTCCCGGTGGGTTTTGCCATTGGATAAGCACCATCTGTCACCGGCCCTCTAACAGGGGGCTGCCATTCGGTAATAGGCCTCTCCAGGCCGCCCTAAAGACTCTCTACTGTGCGTGAGGCCTCAAACAGGCCTCCTTGGAGGCGAGCTCCGGGAACACAGTAACTTCTGACAGTTTGCACGTCTAGTTAGCAGGTAGCAGGCCTCTCCAGGCCTTCCTGAGGGTGAGCCCCCGAGCTCGGATGCTCGGTTAGCCGGTGTAACGTACTGTCAGGTGGTAGGCCCCTCTGGGCCTCCCTGAGAAGGCATTCCCGGATCCGGTTTTGGTGACAAGATAGCCATTAGCAGGCTTGCTGCCAGGTAGTAGGCCTCGCCAGGCCTACCTGAGGGCGAACTCCACTGTTTGGACACTCGCGCAGTTAGCATGGGTGGCTTCCGGTGTTGATGGCCTCATGGGCCTCCCTGAGGGGACCAGTTAAACCACTTCCCTGTGGACTTTAACAGCTAGCCTCAATGGTGCCAGTTAGAGGCTCCTTCGGGCCTCTCTGGGGGGAAAGAGTCCCTTTGAATGGGAACACATAACTGGCTTTATGCTGACAGCTAGTGGTTGCCCACTGTCGGGTCCCGGCCATAGCCGGCAGTACCCGAGGGGGGGCTCATGCCCTAGCATTACGAGACGCCGTTTCTGCTGCACGGTCCCTTCAGGACAGGGACCTGCCAGCCTACAGCATGGTTTACCTACCAGGCAGGCTTAAGAGCTCCCTCAGCGAGGGTCGTCTACGAGCTCACGGCCGCCTGAGCCTGATCAGACGGTCAGGCCCCCCTTGGGACCTCCTGGTTAGATCAGCCGTAGGCCTGTCCGGCCTCCTGAGCACCCCTGTAATATATGTGTTCAGTAGATCCTAGGATCGAGCAGAAAAAACTCCCCTCGCTGGCAAGGGTTAGAAAGCACTATGCTGAGTATTGCTTTCCAGGATTCCTGTCTCCGAGTTCTGGTTTGAGGAGGACACTGCAAGTTTGCAGTCCCTCAGTCTGGATGCTCATGAGTTAGCATAAGTCCGGAGGCTCTATTTCTAAACAGACAGGTTTGGCCAAGCCGGGGTGTCCCACATAGGTGATGCCAGGTCAGGCCTCCTTGGTGGCATTCGGGTAAAGGATTTCCTGAATAGTGGCCCGCCGGGGCACCCTCGGGCCCCCTAGCCACATTCCCTTAAAGTGATCCCTTCTGTTGAAGTAGTTGGTCCCAGGCCTTTGAGCCTCAGGTAAAAATTTAATAAGGTCCTCTCTTAGGCATATAGCTTGGGCTATGACCGTAGGGAATGTTGTCACTGACAGCCTAGTGTGACCAGAGGGGGAGTGGTTCAGACTTTTTATTCGAACTCTTGTCCGGGTAGTTGTCACTGCCATTAAGGGGCATGCACTCCCCTCAGCATTGTGGCGTGGGTATATCGTTCCCCGTGGCGTCAGCTTACGCAGTGCGAGTTCCTTTTCGAAAGGGAACGTCTCTGGTTACGACTGTAACCTTAGTTCCCTGAGAACAGGGAACGAGACGCTGCGTCATGGTGCCATGCCTCGGGGCCTGCCTGCCAAACAGTCCCTTCAGACGAAGAAACTGGTGTCATGTTTGCAAGGCGCCCTTATATACTTCCTGGTCACACCTTGATGACATCATAGGCTGTCGCCGGTCAAAAGGATTGCCGTGATTTGATATTAGTTCAGACACCGGTCACATTGGAGGCGTTCCCCGTAGTGTCAGCTGATGCAGCGTCTCTTTCCCTGTTATTGCATGTTGTAACCCATGGGTGGTGAGTCTAAGTCAAGTCTGTTTATGTCAAGTCAACATAGTTCAGGTCAAGACTTGGTTCCATGTTATGATTTTGGATTTTGAGTTAAATTAATATAAAGATTGCACTTGGGTTCTCAAAACCTCGTCTCCAGTGGATCAATAGCTACAGCAAAGCATTTCTTTATTCAATTCCTGTACCTGAAAATATTCTGAAAAATATAGCTTATTATTAATTATGTTTGTTCTATTGATATGCTATTGCTAGTATTTGTTTTTATTTTATTACTGACTTTTTACTTGTTTTTAATAATATATGAGATTTATATTAGTTAGTAGTTTTCAAGAATTGAATCAAGAATTGTGAAATTTCATTGGTATCTGAAATATGGTGTCATAACCTTATTTGTTAAGGTTGCATGGGTCAGAACAATAACTTTTGTAATTGATTTATTTATTACTTTTTTTGTGAGGGGCAAGATACATTTTTGGAAGGACAAGTAAACATTTTAAACACTGACCCGACTGGGCTGTTCAGCCCTGCTGTGTGTTCCATTCTGTGACAGTTGAGCTAAAAAAATACAGATGGTGTCTAAAAGTTGCGGTTGGTAGTCAGTATGTGTTTGAACGTAACTTTTTCCACTTTTGATAAATTACCAAGAAATTACCATTGTAGTAATTAAATATTCACACGGTTATCATGTTCCAATTTCCCTGTATCATTAAACATTATGCTGCCTCAGAAGTCTCTGAAATCAGTTTCATGAGGTACCTTCATGTGCAAATTATGCCAGCTAAGTCATTGCCTGATGCAGCCCATGGCATACTATATGCATACTTCCCTATTTTATAGAAGGTGAACAGAATGTAAAAAGAGGTTAAAAACAGTATTCTTAGGCCACATGAGAGAAGTTGTGTGTGGCAGTGAAGCAACGCAGCTGAAATTGTAGTTAATGCGAAAATGACAGGATGATAATGTAGTACATCTTGATTAAATTTATACTAAACACATTTGTATACAAAAGCAAGTACATATTCAAAAATATGAATGAATGCTTATGCTCTTATTAATCTTTATTTTCATCACAGCAATACATTCTAGGGCAAAAAAAAAAAAAAAACTTTAATCTTAGTTTAATGTTAGTTTAAGATAGATCCTTGGTTTGCGTTTTAATCTTTTAATGTAAAAATTATTTATAATTCATGAAGCATAGAGTTATTTAATTCCATGAATTACATTATTAATTATAGCCTATAGGCTCTATTGTAATTAGAGCACTATTGGAATTCAAAGTTTATTGTTATGACAACTCTTAATTATTAGGTTGGATATAAAATTATCATTATTATTATAACTAAACCTTTAAAATGCATATATCCACACGGATCATTTGATTTATTATTTACACAAACCTAAAAAAAATATATTAAAAAAATCTCCTTTGTCGTAGACAATGGTCATCCTACCCCATTAGTGGGGCAGGATGGCCCTCATGATCATTTTCAAATTTTGTGCATTAACAGCTGCTGTAAATTAGCAAATGCATTCATTTGTTTCCCCTGATAATAGTATTTTGGTTAATGCATTATTATCATATTCCAAAAAATATATATAATTAAAATTTTCCAGTAAATGCACACTTCTGTTCTTCAAGTTGCAGAATGTAATATTGACAGCTAATGGATGAAATGTATACTGCAGTCCGAATTCAAAATATTGAAAAGAGTTTCCTCCGCCCCATCCTCCTCAACGCTTATGCAGCTTGCCAGGTTGAGGACATGCAACAGGCACGATAGACAATGGGACGTAATGAGCCTTACACACTTTTGCTGGCTTCAACAGCTGCAATACACTGTGTTTTCCACCAACTGGCAACCCAGGGTGTCGAAATGCTATTGGGGTAAATTTTCAGTGGGTGAGATCACGCAGAACAAAACAAAAAAAGCCACAGAGCATTGTTTTTTCCGAAAAAACAAGTATAAGGTAATTTTACATATTCGGACAGTTAAAAAAAGTACATGAAACCCTTTTAAGGAGAGGATCTTTGCCCATCTTGACCTACTATACACTTCCAGTCAGGAATTTTGTATCACGTTGGAGAGTAACTCTTCAAGCAAGCCCTCTTCTATAATAAACAGCAGGATCAGACATCCTTACTGTAGCTTAAATTCAACTCTTAGGCAATGCATGGCCTGAAAATGAATGCAATTTTGGTAAATGTGGACTAGAACAAAATCATCGCTCTTTTCATACAAACACACTGGGTAAGACCTGCGGCTTCAACTCTAAAAACACGCATGTAAACACCTCCTGTATAATCACTCATGCATCTTTCTTTCTGTTCTGCAGGGCCTGTTGCCACCACACAGCACCATTACAGCTACAATCAATCAAATATAATCTCAAATAGTCCTGGAGGAAAAACTATCGTGTAGAGTTTACAAGTTCACTGAGAAAGCAGCTATAAAAGTGTCTTTATAGTTGTGAGAGAAGGGACGGGCCCGTCTTCTACCTTAGACGTCTGAAGTGAGTATTACTGTCAATCAAACGAAACTAACTAAAAAAAGTCCCAGAGAAAAGAAAAGGCATCCATCTGATATCCATCTTCATTTTAGGTCATTTCTACTACGCCGTGGACAGGCTGTGATCGGGACAGCCGTGACTTCGGGTCCTGAGACTGTCAGCTAGCTTTGGGATTCAGTCAGAGTGACAGTAGTACAAAGGCAGAGAGGCATCTTTGTTGTGTCAGAGTTCGCAACAACACTGTGACTAAATAATGAGACGAGAAGTGCCTCATCAGAAATGTGAAGGCTGTGTTGTTGTGAGACTTTGCACAAGAATAAAAGATGTGTATGCACTATTCTCTTTGATGAACAAGGTTTTGGAGTGCTTGCCCTCTGGACTCCTGATGCCACTTTTGCTTTCTGTGGGTGCTATATGTGGATCCCAGCAGCCTCAACCATGTCAGCCAGCTTGGTTTTACTAGTCCTCTCCAAGTTCTGAAGCAGGAGGCTAAAAAAACTAAAAAGGATATTTTTAATGCTTTAATACCTTGAAAGATTACATACATATTACATTACAATACGTTTTGTAAAGCAGATAGGTTGTCTTCTAGCAAGAACTGGAGAAATTAAATGTTGTATGGAATTTAGACAAACAAACCATACCAATAAAGTTACTAATAATTACATTGAAAAAACAAAAACAAAAAAACAATTGGTGTGGGATTTACTTTAAAACAATTTGCACTGATGAACTGCTAGTAAAAATTTAGCCAAAACTATTTACTGTAGACTATAAGTGTTTTTATAGCCTAATAAATTCAAGTTTTAGAATTTGTTTCTTTGTCAAATTTATTTAATTTTATCTTTTTAACTTGATAATTACTTGAAATACTTGACATAACTTAATTACTTCAATACATAGTAAGACTATGTCCTATTAATTTAAATTAAATAGATTTAATCAATTCAATTCATATTTATAATTGAATAAGATATAATTATATTGTATTATTTAAAAGGTATTCTGATGCCCTTACAATACTAATTAGGGAGATATTTATCAAGAAAGACAAGCCAGAAACAAAAGAAAATAATGTTTACTCATTTTAGTGACATTTTAAATATTTTATGATTTCAACATCCATAACTACAAACAAGAAAACAGGTGGTCTGCTGTAACACAATTTATATTTTTGAAGCCTCATTTTCTTTGGAGTCACCCAATGCATATTGTTCTCGTTAAGGGAATTAAGGAGGTTGCCAGGCAACCAGGTTTGCTGGCAGGTCCTAGCCAGCTACTTAAGTAACCCAGCAGCCTGTGTGGGTCGCGATGATGCACACCCGTCTGCTCTGGGGCTTCTGAACTACTATCTGACATTTCAAAGACTTTCAGTTTAATTCATTATGGACCACTTCCATGACTGATTAAAATGATTTGCTTGATATTAATTTAACTTACTAAATTTCCATCTGTGAGACATGGCAAGACTTTGGAACTAAATAAAATAAATACACAGTAGGCCTAAATAAACTTTTAAAGGGGTCAAATTTTCCTTATGACATATAAGAGGTCAACATAAGAATATCCTGTAAGTTTCAGAACTGAAAGCTTCCTTGTTAGTCCAAAAACAACTTTTATTGTAAACGTAGGAGGAGACGTTCTTATAACGTTCCTTATATGACTTTAGGGGGACGTTTCATATTGGTTATTCTGTGGTCACACAGCAATGTTACAAAGAGGACTTTTGGGACATTAACTGAACATTCCCATACGGTTCCCTTTTAGTCAGATGGGGACTTTTCATTCGGGACTGCGCAGCAATATATCTTGTTAAGTGCAGAGGTCTCTACACTAAATTCCCATAAGGTTTGCAGGACCTTTAGGGGACCAACCTAGAATACAAAGTTTGTATCCTATGAATAATGCCAAAATACAGTCGTGGTCAAAATTGTTGGTACCCCTGGTAAATATGATCAAATATGGCTTTAAAAAAATAATCTGCATTGTTTATCCTTTTGATCTTTTTTTTTTTTTTAAATCACAAAAATCCAACCTTTCATTTAAGTAAAATGATTGAAAATAGCGGGTAAATCACATTATGAAATAAATTATTTTATCTAAAACACGTTGGCCACAATTGTTGGTACCCCTAGAATTTTAAATGAGTAAAATATCTCTAAAGTATATTTACATTAATATAACATGTTTTTAGCACACCAGGGTGACAAGGAACAGGGAATTGTCCAGCTATGATGTCTTGTTTTACAGGAGTATAAATATAAGGAGGCATAAAAGCCAAATTCCCTAAATAATTTATCACAATGAGTGAAACCAAAGAATATAGTTCTGATGTGCAGCAAAAGATTGTTGAGCTTCACAAAATAGAAAGAGCCTGTGGGAAAAAAGCTAAAGCATTGCAAATCCCCATTTCCACCATCAGGGCAATAATTAAGAAGCTCCATTTAACTAAAGATGTTACAAATCTGCCTGAAAGAATATATATATATATATATATATATATATATATATATATATATATATATATATATATATATATATATATATATATATATATATTTATTTATTTTAAGTTATATTGTTGTAAACCAATCAGAGGGGTTGGTGTAAAACTGCTAAATTTAAAAATGTGTTCTGCTTTTGTGTTTACAGAAATTTTGGAATAAAATATTAAGTGACCTTTTTGTCACTTGAAATGAAGCTTGCTTATAAGTTAAATTATTATTATCATGAAATGGTAATTATTGACTTTAGCCTGGATTGATGGCTCTCAATATTGCAACATATATCGTTCGGGGAAAAAATATTGCAATGTCATTTTTTTCCAATATCGTGCAGCCCTACCATAGACTGTAGAAAAGAAGAAAATGCTGGATTTCCCTGTTTTCATTGTTATACGGTAGGAGGTGCTATGACACATCTCCTGAACAAGTACAGAATTTCCTGATCAAAACAAAGGTGAAGAAGAAACAGAAACGTGCTCCCTCATATAAGGAGATGCAGCATATGAAAAATAATGTGATCGTCAGCAATAAACAGTATCTAAATAAAAAATGGCTGTTATTGAATAAGATGTCGACCCAGGACAAGCTATAGGACTGAAGCCTTTATGTGTACTCGATTTAACAGTTAGCATTACATCTATGTTTTGATCATCGTTCTGAACCCCATCTGGTTGTAACGTTAGTCTTTTACAAAAACGTGATTTTTCTCAGCTATTTTCATGACACGTACCCATGCATTCAAGTGTTGATAAATAAAGAATGTATGACGCTAGAATAAGGCAGAAGGTCTGTTTTTCTTTTGATTTATTTGCATGTTTTGAAATTCTGTGGGCTATGAAACGTGCAAATTACAAAAACGCTGGCGGTGACTGGCATATTTCATGTTTACGTTAATTTAAAAGACATAACTGACTATGTTTACGATGATACTCGACAAGACCAGCATTTTGACAATTTTGAGTGAATAACCGCGTGGTGTGGGTGCGCGTTGCTGTGCCATGCGAGAACCCAACTGAGAGACACTTTGTCGTCTATGAGCGCTTGGATATTTAAATAGGCAAAGCTTACAAATGCAAAAATGATCAACTTCAGTGAAGAAGCAGCACTGGCCCGAGCAGGCAAATGATAGTTCTATCAACTGGCCCGAGTGTCTTTCACGCTGACCCCGGGGCATCGGGCAGTCCTTATTGTTGAGCCTGTATGGACTTAGCAGTAATGCGACAGCATGCAAGTAAATGTTCATTCTAATGCCTCATCTGTAACCAGTAAATTCTGATATGCAATAATTAATGTACAGACAGATGTTCTTTGTCTATGTCAGTAAATCAAACAAGTGACTAAACAGTTAGCTTCACATTTTTTCCTCTTAGTAGAATGAAAATCTATTATTTAAACTGTGATTAAATTATATTTAGAAAGCAATCAAAGATGGCTCCCTTTACAATTGCTAGAGCTGTTAATCAAACCGCGCACGTTTGTTTATGCGTCAAAACTAAAATTGTGTTTGCACTGTTAGTTACGATGAAAGCATTTCGTTAGTATTCAGAAATCAATTTCCAATGACAAGATCACAGCATTTATGCATTCAACATGTCTGTGGTCGGCTGCAATACTCATCACTGCATCTTTGCACCTTTCGTGCCAATGCCATACATTTAAATATAATGCCATGATCAACACATATCAATTTATAGCCCATCTTGAAGCATTCCCCTCTTAAATTAGATTGGAAAATAATTTCTTTACACAACCTGACTTTGCAGGAATGGAGCTACATAGACCATGGTAGTTAATTAGGTTCTTGGTGTCATGAGTAATGATAGATAATATAAATGGGTCTGCTCTTGGGGAGAAGAGAATTCATTTTCATGAATGTTAATGAGCTTGTGAAATGTGTTTTCAACACTTTAACGTTGTAATGGTGATCCTGGATGTCATTCAGATGTGATCATCTAATTAAAAAATGACACAGCTCTGTCAGAGAAACATGGTCTTTCTATGAGTAAATAAAATAAAAATAATAAAAATAAATCGACACTATACTCACACTTTGCATCTATGAATAAAATAATATAAAGTTAGTTGTCAAAGCAACATACTGTAAAATAAAGAACATGTAAAACAAACACAACCTAGCCCAATGACCTCAAATAACTTGATATTCTCAGGCACTCCATGAAGGCTTCCCCTCATTGGTGGAATCCATCTTGAAATCACTTGAAAAATGTCCTTATTCTTAAACTGTACCCCCTTGTTTCAAAGAGAGGAATAATCCACTCCAGTTGAGATAATCAGAGCAGAATAGTACAGCTACACAGTCAAGCTCGTCAGCACAAACGCCCTCTTTACTTTGAGTAATTACCATTCCTCTGCAATAATTATACCACCTCAACTCAACTACTCCTCAAAGACTCGCCTTAATGTACGGGAAGCCAAAAGGCCATTCCTCTAAAGAGCCTCTCTGGCTACTTTAGTCCTTTTCTATGCAGCCCATTAGTCTCTATTAATATCCGACAGTCAAATAGGTATTGTGTAAAGCTGGAAAACCTCAAACCTCTGATGGCCATATGTGATAAATTCATATTGGAAGCAGATGTGCTGGTGTCCACACAAGTAGATGATATATACGGGTATTTTAATGATGCCATTACTAGTATCTAGAACCGGGTGGCACTTACCTGGTATAATGCAGATTTAAAGTTAACACAATTTAGTAACAGTAAATTAAATGTACAGAAAATTGCTGTAAAGCACTGAACTATTATTTTAGACAATATTTTTTTCCAAATGATATAGCCCAGTCTGACTAATCTGCCAACATTTGTGTGTCTAGATTGGCTATTATATGTTGACATTTATTTTAAACTATTTACGTAATAATTATATATATATATATATATATATATATATATATATATATATATATATATATATATATATATATATTGTGACGCCGAGCACTTTCCCAGAAAAGCAAACAGGAGGCTAGAATCCGGTATTCAGACACCCAATGGGCTGTAGTTTTATTTCCTGAATGTATACAACCTAAAACACGGGTATAAGGAGGTGTCTTAACTTTCCCAACATAACAAAACGCCAGAGGGATCAAAAACTAGCCTAACTCAACGCCACTCAACTAACTTCCTCCCGCGTCCCGCCCCTTATACTATTTTCCTCCCAGACACCTCCCCCCAACAGCAGGTGAATCCAGTAACATAATCATAAGGGAGAATAATCAGTGTCAGTGCCACACTGCCCCCTCCTCAGGTCTCCTCGTCCTCGAGGAAAGGTGAAATCCATAAAACGCTGGGGTACCCGAAGTGCATTCCTGGGTCGAAGTCGTGATCCAGTCTTTGCTCGTGGGGTCTGCTGCAGGTCACTGGCAGGTAACCTCTGCCTCAAGGGGGTAGTCGACCGGTACTCTCCATCCGTACTGATACGACGGCCTGCACTATGATGTCTTCTGGCAGTAGAATGATGATCAGGGCCCATGGTACGATCTTCAAGTGCCCCCAATCCAGACTGACCCAGAAGAACCCCAGACCTTCCCGGCGCTGCGTGTTCAGCTCCTCCGAGAGTATCTAGAGTGCCCCCAGGAGCCCGGATCAAAGGGTCACTCTCTGCGCAGCCAGCTGAGGTTCCCCACCCCTTGTCCGGCGCTGCGTGTTCAGCTCCTCCGTCCGCAGGGTGGGTCGCCCCAGCAGTCTGCCGTTGTCCTCTGCTCTTAAAGGGTTGCTGTTCTCCCAGATATGGAGCCATCCTGTCCCGGTGTAAAACCACAGTCTGTCCCCCAGGCCTCTTCCGAACACGGTAAACAGACTCACCAAGCCTCTTTACTATGTAACAGGGTCCTACCCAGGCACAATCCAGTTTAGGTGAACGCCCCTTCTGCCTCTTTGGACTATAGACCCATACCAGCTCTCCAGCATTAAAATTGCGTCCTGTACAATGATGGTCATATGCCCGTTTTTGGCGTATACCCGCCTGCAAAGCCTGACGACGAGCAAACTCATGGGCTGACTGCAGCCGGTCCTGTAGCTGATGGGCATACTCCAAACCGGCCGGGGCTTTCGGTGCATCCGGAGGTTGACCCATCAACAGGGAGGATGGGGTTCGCAGTTCTCTGCCCAGCATGAGGAGAGCTGGAGTACATCCTGTGGTTTCCTGCACTGCACTCCGACTTGCAAGCAGGACCATTGGCAACTGAAGATCCCAGTCCTTTTGATCCTGACTCACACTCAGGGCCAGCTGGGTTGCCAGTGTTGGATTGTACCTCTCTACTAACCCATCACTCTGGGGATGTAGGGGAGTTGTCCTTGTCTTCCGGATGCCCAACTGTCGGCAGAACTCGGAAAACACACGTGACTCAAAGTTCCTCCCCTGATCAGTATGCACTTCAGTTGGAACCCCAAAGCGAGCAAACATACCTTCCAACAGGACCTCTGACACTGTCCCCGCCTCCTGGTTGGGAACAGCATAGGCCTCAGGCCATTTTGTAAAGTAGTCCATGGCGACCACCACAAAACGATTGCCCCGAGGGGTCAGTGGAAATGGTCCTAGTACATCTACGCCTACACGATCCATGGGACAGCCTACCAGGCGTTGTTGTAGCGGGGCATGAGACTGGCCCGTTGGCCCCTTTCTTAGCAGTGCACGCATCACACCGACGACAGTAGGACTCCACATCCCTGCGGCAGGTGTGCCAATAGAACTCTTGCCGAACTCGTTTTAATGTTTTGTTGACTCCGAAATGTCCTACCCCCTGTTGTCCATGCATTGCTTCTAGAACCACGCGGTGGCAGGACTTAGGCACTACTGTCTGCCACTTAGTTACGCCTGTCACTGGTTCCACGAATCCTCTCTGCAACACTCCAGAATTCAACGCAAGGCCATCCCGCATGGACCACAACCCCCTCACCACTGATCCAAAAGCCATAACCTCTTCCCACGTAGGCCTCCTTCCAGCTTCCACCCAGTTGATGACCACCTGGAGCTCGGGGTCATTACGCTGCTCAAGGGCCCATGCTGCAGTTGAATCAGGCAGCACTGCACAACAAGATGCCTCCATCCCCATCTCTGAGTTCTTGTCCGCTGGTCCCTGCATCACATATCCACTCAGTCGCTCACATTGTGGGCAGGATGTCGTACAGGTGCGCCTTGACAACCCGTCCGCGTTCTGGTGACTCTCCCCCTTGCGATGATGAATGGTGAATTGAAACTCCTGCAGACGTTCTATCCACCGTGCCACCTGTCCCTCAGGCTCCCGGAAAGACAACAGCCAACGGAGAGAAGCATGATCTGTTCGAATCACAAAATGAAGGCCGCAGAGGTGATGCCTGAAATGACTGACTGCCTCCACCACGGCCAAGAGTTCTCGTCTGGTCACACAATAATTACGCTCTGCCCGGTTGAAGGCCCGACTGTAGTAGGCAATAACCCTCTCTCCCTTTTCCCCCTCCTGGGAGAGAACTGCACCCAGACCCACGTTGCTGGCGTCTGTGTCCAGGATGAACGGCAATCTAGGGTCTGGGGCAGTCAAGACTGGTGTATGACACAAAGCCTCCTTCAGGCTTTCAAAAGCCTGCTGCTGTTCGTGCCCCCAACGGAACCGCTGTGACTTCTTAGTCAACTCATGGAGGGGAGCAGCCACTGTAGCGAACCCAGGGACGAATTTCCTATAATACGATGCTAGTCCTAGGAAAGCCCGCAACTGCCTAAGACTGCACGGGACTGGCCAATCACAAACAGCTGCTGTCTTCTGTTCATCAGTAGCTACCCCTGCTGCACTCACATAGTGGCCCAAGAAGGTCACGGCCTTCTGCATCAGCTGGCACTTCTCCGGATGCAATTTCAGACCAGCCTGGGTTATCCTGGTCATGACCAGATCAAGGGCACTCAGGGCCGATTCAAAGTCTTTTCCATGCACTAAAATGTCATCCAAATAGACCAGACATGCTTCTCTCGGAATACCCTGCAGCACCCGCTCCATTAGACGTTCAAAGGTTGCTGGAGCATTGCACAGACCGAAGGGCATGGTCTTGAATTGCCAGAGGCCCGTCCCTGTCGTGAAGGCAGTCTTCGGTCTCGCTTCAACACTGAGGGGGACCTGCCAATACCCGCTACGCAGATCTAGCGAAGAGAACCACCGGGACCCAGCGATCTGATCTAGTGACTCATCAACCCGTGGAAGCGGGTAAGAGTCCTTGACAGTCACCTCATTTAGCCGTCTGAAGTCGACACAGAAACGCCAGCCTCCGTCCTTCTTCGGGACCAATACAACCGGTGAGGCCCACAGGCTTTCTGATGGCTCTATAATTCCTGAAGCCTTCATCTCTTCCAGGCAGTGATCTGCAGCGGATTGCCTTATGAGGGGTAACCGTCGTGCACGTTGCCGGATGGGTGGTGCATCCCCAGTGTTTATACAATGTTGTACCAAGTCCGTCTGCCCGACATCACCGGCTGAGGCTGCAAATATGTTATAATGGCGCTCCATTACATGCCACAATTTCTGCTTCTGGAATTCTTCCAAGCCCTTACTACTTCTCTCCCAGACGGCTTTTACTGTTTGCATTGAAACTGAGTCCCCCCCACCTTGACTGCAGTTCCCACGATCAGAGATGGCAGGTTGTGTAACGGAGGACTGTCTTACTAGAGAGCCAGAAAATGGTGTCTCTACAGACTGGAGCGTTGGTGACAAAGTGGGGGAGTTTTGACCTGGGACCCCCTGGTCTTCTGAGCAAGGATTCGGACGGCCCACATAGCGTGACTGAGGACCCGGCCATATAGAATTAAAGTGAATTGGCACTGAACACTTTCCAGCTAGCATTAGGGTTGCTGCTCTCAAGTCCAAAACTGCAGCTGCCTGGTGCAGGAAGTCGATACCCAGGAGACAACATTCTGGAATCTCAGCAGCCCAAACCCACATAACTGTACTATGTCCCCCCACCCAGATTTCTGTCTCACAACGTCCCATCAAGGTTGCTTTCTCACCCATGACAGTCACCAGGGGCAAACGAGTAGTCTGAAGAACCCTTCTTGTCAAGAGTTTAGGATGAATAATGGTGACTGTAGATCCAGTATCCAACAAGGCCCGCACCAGTTGCCCATCCACTTTGGCCTCTATTCGGCAGCACTCTACTGGACTAACCAAGGCAACAGACGATCCACAGGGAGGTTCTGGAATGGCTGATGGGCCGAGAGCACCTCCCTCTACTCCGGCCCCTGCCCATTTCCCGACGGCGGAGTGGACACGGCCCCATCCAGAGTTGCACATTCCCGGCGCAAATGACCCGTTTTTCCACAGCGCCAACAAACCACAAGCTCCCTCTGGGACGTATTCGCCCTGACAGGTTGCGACTGAGTTTGCTCCCCGGAGTATGCAGCAAAAACCCTGGGGCGGCCAACATTATTGTTGCTTAACATTCCAATGGGCCGTTCATCCAATATCCCCTCTATAACCTGCGCTTGATCAAGGGCTTCGTCAAGGTTAGAGGGCTGAGCTATTCGTACTTGCTGCCGTAACCGATCTGGGGTCAATCCCCGTACGAACGCATCCAGAACCAATGCATCCCTCACACTTTCGCTGAATGTCGGGTAGCTGCGATGGGCTAAGTGTCGCAGGTCAGCCAGGAACACACCCAGGGGCTCTTTTGATTGACGGATACGCTCCTGAAACTGCTGCCGTAAGGCCATTGAGGGTGTAATGTCTCCAAAGCGTCGAGACAAAGCCTGATGCAGCGCATGAACACTATACACCTGACTTCCTTGGACATCTAGCAGAACCTGTTGTGCATCACCATCTAAAGCCGCTGCGAGCTGGCCCACTCTCTCGGCCTCGTCCCAGCCATTAGCCTCGGCCACCAACTCAAACTTCTTCCGGAACGCCTCATAAGAAGAATGACCATCATAGCGCCCCAATTTCAGACAGCTACGGATTTTGCTCGATCCCTGTTCAGGCATGGGTGTGACGGACTGCTTTGGCAGGTTAGAAAAGGAACAGCAGGGGGGTATGGGCTCTTTAGCTGGAGGATTCAGGATACAGTGGTGGGCGGTAGCTGATGAGGTCGGATACATACCCAACACTGGCTTAGTTTCCATAGTTTGCGTCATATTACTCATCATTGGTGAATCAGAGTGCTTGTGGACACAGCTCATTTGGTGGGGGGGAGGGTTATATGGCAGTGTGGTTGGCCACTGAATGTTGTAAGAGGGTGAATTAACTTTTTCTGGTGAACCAAATGGGTTAGCTTGAGTACCAACTGAGCTGTACAGCTCGCCAAAAAGTCCATCTTTAACATGTGTATTGCTTGTTTCTGGATGATTGTGACTGTAGCTTGCATCTTCAGGACAGAAAGAAAATGTTTCATTAGCCTTAGCCCATGTACAGCATCTCTGTTTATCAGTGTTTACATCCGCGATCCACTTCCCAGACCGGATGTTATGATCCACGCTGACTTCCGGTTCCGGGTTAACCCGCCGGACGCGCACGTTGTCGCGGCCTCCCACGATCGGAGTGCTCGCGATGCAAATATGTTCACCAAAAGCGTGAGACATGCTAAAACTGGATGTGGCTGACTCTGGTCTAACGTTAAGAGAACGTTCTTGATCATATTCGTTCAGCAACAAGGGCAGAAAAGGATTAGTGGGCGCCAGCGATCTAATCAGCAGATCTCTCTCCTCTCGTGCACGCTCTCCCTCGTGACGCTCATCCCGCCCATAACGAGGCGCCCCCTTATCCGCGGATAACTGGTGCGATCTTACCGGTTTATTCTCCATTGTCTTCTGGGAATCACGAATAGACAGCTGTGGTTTAGGTCCCACTTCTGACACCAGTGTGACGCCGAGCACTTTCCCAGAAAAGCAAACAGGAGGCTAGAATCCGGTATTCAGACACCCAATGGGCTGTAGTTTTATTTCCTGAATGTATACAACCTAAAACACGGGTATAAGGAGGTGTCTTAACTTTCCCAACATAACAAAACGCCAGAGGGATCAAAAACTAGCCTAACTCAACGCCACTCAACTAACTTCCTCCCGCGTCCCGCCCCTTATACTATTTTCCTCCCAGACACCTCCCCCCAACAGCAGGTGAATCCAGTAACATAATCATAAGGGAGAATAATCAGTGTCAGCGCCACAATATATATATATATATATATATATATATATATATATATATATATATATATATATATATATATATATATATATATAAATTGTGTAAAATAAATGTCAACACTTTTTTGCACAACTCATTACAATTTACTTAAATAGATCACCCTCAAAAGTATTTGGAAGTATTTTAAGATAAATGTAAACATGCGTGAATAAGTGAACACATAGATAACATTGTCTTAGGTAATGAATAAAGAAATACAGAACACAGAACAAACACTTTCCAAGAAAAACATTAAACAAAAACAAGTCTGTTAACTTAAAAAAAGTATGAAAATATAAGACAATAAGCTGACCATTGTCAACACCATACTGTAGCAATACCAATACTATCTGGCACACACCAGCCTCAACTAGCATAGAAGTTCAAAGCTAATGAGTTTTTGTTTGTTTGTTTTTTGTTGCATGAGATGACCTGGCCTGGTTTTAATGCCATGCTGAGATCAGGTCACAGACAAGCCAGGGATTTCTTTTAGGTGGCGATGTCCTGCAAATTCACTCTAACAATCTGGTGCTGGTCCCATTGAAACCCATTAAAACTGCAATACTATGGCCTACGGTGTAAGTGGCCAAGCTTAACTGGTTTTCTGTTTGCTGATGAGAGCAACCATTTCTGGACAGGTTTTTTTTTCTTCTTTCTTTTTTTACATTGTTGTGTTAATACAAAACACCTTTAAAACAGCTGCATGGAGAGAGAAAACAACAAATATATTTTTTTAAATATAATTTATTTATTTAAAAAAAGGTCAACTACACATTTTATTCCATACTGGGACATATATCCGAGTGAAATAAAATTGTAGGGCGGGATTTTGTCCATGGGGAATTGATTGGATGTTTGTGGTTTGCTATTGCTGTGATAGCATATGAGTGACAGGTTGTCCCGCCTCCATGCCAGTAAACACATCATCAAGGTCAAGGTCAATTTATTTTTAGAGCACATTTAAAAACACTAAGTGTATGTCAAAGTGCTGTACATCTACACACACGCGCGCGCAAAAAAAAAAAAAAAAGCACATAAAACCCAATTTATCCCAATAAAACACAAAGATACATTTCATTCAAAGACCAAGGAATACAGATAAGTAATCAGAGAAGAGAATCATCAAAAATTATTAATGCACATGAATAAAACAATCATAATGATGTATAAATACTGTAATATTAAAAAATAAAAACTGTCCATTTTGGTTTCATTGCGACTTTAAAGTTACAATCCTACGGATGAGTCAAATCCAGAAACACAAGACAACCTGGAAAACATTCCTACTAAAGTAATGAAAATTCAGTTGAAAATTATTTTTAAAAAAAGCTAAGTGTTGAAAAGGAAAGGTTTTATTTGATGGTGTATGTTGTGTTTCTTGAACAAAATTTAAGCCTGAGAAAGCTAGGATATAGTGGGTGGTTGACAGTATACTGAAAGATCTCAAGAACAGAAAAGAATGTTTGTGATTGAATTTGCATTATAGAAGGCACATTATAAAAGGTGCCACACGTCGTACATTTCAAAAGTTGATTCTTGATTTTTATTTTGACTCCACAAAGCCTTGAACACTGGGAGCGAACAGTAGAGTGACATGTAAAATATGCTTCAGATTTCATGCTTGTAATCATATTTTTGAAGGCATAATATCATTTAAAAATGCTTGTTTAGCCAACAGCAAATGATGAACGACTTTCACAAATAGACATGTAAAATTCAATTTGCAGTTGTCAGAAATTCGGATGTGGATTTTTTCAAAAGACACAATCTCATTACAGAAGAGGCGAAATGTCTTTGCGTGAGGATTTGACACGACACAATGCAGAAAAAAAGTTTACCGTAGGGTGGGCTGTTCATGCGTGTCCGGTCTGAATATCTTTACATGACAACTAAAATGTAACTATCAACCACGTTCGTGGTGACGCCGCTGGGAATGACGCAGCAGCCCTCTCTCACACAGTTATAGACATACCCGGTCTGCTGAATTGTTGTAGTCGAGGTGGGGTTTCCACGCAACACAGGTCAGCTTGTCTGAAGACACCAAGCAATTCATGGAAGAAGTGGAAAAAAGACGCTCCCCTGTCAATGCTGCTGAAATTGTACAAGAAAACTTCTCGTGCTTGGCATGCAGTCTGTTATATCGTGGAGACAGGAACGCGCATACAAAAAACGAGAAACACAACCCAATCAGCTCTGCTTAATAACCACTGAGAGCTGAGGCACTGTTGATTAATAGCATTAGTCAAGGCAAAAGCATGTAGTGTATTAACTGTAAATTGGCCTTTAGAGGCAAGGGGGCCTTGGAGGAAACTTTTCATTCATTTACATATTAATTCATTTTACATGAATTTATTTAGTATATCTTAATATGAAAACTCAAGAAGACCATCTAAACTAATCACTTAGTAAAGCACTGCGAACAGGTAGAACACTGCAGAGTGCAATAGACATATTTTCCTACAGATTTTTAAGACACCTTTAATTTACTGTATGAAGATATTGTGTCGATATTGTGTATTGTGCAGGTGTCTTTTATTTTAAAGAAAAAAATAGCACAATCACACTTCTGACATTAAACTCTAGCGTTACTTTGGTATCATACACCGATCCTATCTTTATGAATGGGCCATTGAATCATTGGTTTAGCGATCGATTTGCTAAAAAAGGGAAATCATTCAGAAAGAAAACACCGCTGTATGTTGCTCGGAGATGCACAACAGTTCTGCTCTTTTTTATAGGTAATAGTTTCGAAAAAAAAACAAAAAAAGAATATAATAAGTTAAAGCTACCCTATGTAACTTTTCCATCCACTAGAGGGCGCCTATTTAAAACAGAGGTGTAGCTTGATGACGGCAAGTTTGAGCGCTGAATGTATGGATATGTGGTCTTCACCTCACAGAAAAAAGTGGGAAAGAATTGGGATAAGATGCAGAAACAAAGTTCATGGATGCGATTATTAACATTACTGTAGTGTGAAACAGAGCAGGACCGAATGTTGAGGGAGCTGAGCAAGGCTGCTGGAGAGATTGTTACTCAACACACGGCTCGCGAGCAGCGGGACTTTTATTATGACGGGACACAGTCGCCGTCGCCATTTCCGCTGTTCCGGTCATGAGTATGAGGTAACGCAGCTCTGTTTATCATATTAGATACATTTAAGTGTGTTTAAAATTATGTTATGACATTACTCATTTCTCAAGCATTTCTGCAAATTAAAAATGAGGTTAACGCAGATACGATGCAATTGACAGGCGACTCCCTCAGATGTCCCCGCTGCCTGGTTAAAATAGCAATTTTCTCACAATTTAAAAATAGTTGGAAATTTGGGATATTGTAAGAACTCAACTGAACCAAATATGTAACAATACAACACAGGCTTGGTGTTTTTTTGGATATTTTACTGCAAAAATCCTACATAGTGCACCTTTAATCTAATATTAACTTCTTATATACTGTATTGAACTGTTGTATAAAATCAATATCACATCAACACTCGTGTGATATTCTGCTCATTACTCTTGTGATATTGCTTAAAGCTGCATACATTTTTGAGCAAGTACATAACCTGCCAGTGCTCAAAACTATCTGCTTATTGTTCGATTTACAATGGTAAGCTCTTAATAATATTTTTAATTCCACTGGTACTGGTGGATTTCCGCTGGAAAATCAAGCATATCTTTGCATCATTACGTCACATCTGTACACATAAAAGGAGTCCCAAATGGTAGGCTGTCAGGATGTTGGAGATTTGTAACCTTTTTTCACAGCACTTGATATAATTAAACATATCAATTTGATGGTGGATCCAGAACGGTTCAAACGGCAATCACCATTGACAACTGGAGACTCACCAGTTGTAAAATGCAAAAGACTGGACTTGGAGTGGCTAGAGAAAAAACGTGACTGCAACATGTGAAAACAAGGATTAAAAGGGCTTATTGTTGGTATATGATAATTAGAAATTAGACTGCACAGAAATAGAAACTGAACTACAGGTAGCCCTAATACACATTAAATGTAGTCACATCACAATGCTGATGTTAACATTAACAATTTGAAAACAAAGTATAATTTGCAAGGTTTGATGTGATATGATAAGCAATAGTTATTTTTAATAATCGCGATTTATTGCAATGCTTTTTTCCCCTCAGTTGGTCGGAACAAAAGTGGATGTTAGCTACTTGTTCAGACGACATTTTCCAGTGAACATTCTTATGTCCACCCACACAGTAGAATCTGTGATTCCGAATGACAGTATCCACATCGGCGCGGTGACTGACAGCCGCACATTCTCCTCAAAACATTGGGTTTATCCACGTTGTGCCATGCCGTGCCGAGGCACAATTCATGTTAATGAATTAAAAGCGTTAAATCAACAGCCCTAATATACACCTATCAGGCATAACATTATGACCTAATATTGTGTTGGTCCCCCTTTGCTGCCAAAACAGCCCTGACTTGTTTAGGCATGGATTCCACTAGACCCCTGGAGGTGTGCTGTGGTATCTGGCACTTAGATGTTAGCAGCGGATCCTTTAATTCCTGTAATTTGCGAGGTAGGGTCACCATGGATCGGACTTGTTTTGTTAGCACATCCCACAGATGCTCGATTGGATTGAGATCTGGGGAATTTGGAGGCCAATTCAACCCCTAAAACTCGTGCTCCTCAAACCATTCTTGAACCATATTTGCTTTGTGGCAGGGTGCAATGTCCTGCAGAAAGAGGCCACAACCACCAAGGAATACCATATCAATGAAAGGGTGTACATGATCTGCAACAATGCTTAGGTAGTTTGCCTGTTTGTTTAGACCACACGGGCCAGCCTTCGCTCTCCAAGTTCATCAATGAACATAGGCTGCCCACAACCCCTGTTTTATGTGACAATGAGTGAGGCCTGAAGCCAGATCACTTTCACTTGTGTCTTCAGTAAATTTTGTCAGTTGTATGTGTTTTAAGGCTTGCCAGTTTGAACATTTAAGAGATTTTAGACCAACAGATGTGTATCATTATATTGATCTACTGCGCTGATGCATTGTGACCATAGATCAAAATAAATAAAATAAATTTCATGACCATACAAACCATGTGTAAGCAGTTTTCTCACTTTGTAAACACCCAAAAATGATAAGTGCATGGACCAGTTTCACAATCTTTATAATCTGATTAAAATGCAAGACACCACTGCAGCTGAGTATGAAACTTATGCCACGAGGAGCATAATGAGGAACATAAGAGGAAGAGACATGGACATTTGCCTGCTCTCTCTGCCACCAGCACTATTAAGTTCTTTATGCTTCAGTAGGCCAAGCTGTGTGCTCCAATAAGACAATAAGGGAAGAGTTTCCTGCAGCTGAGATGCTCATTGCATCTATTGGAAGCCTCACAGTGACCAGAACTCACAAGAAGTTTATAGGGAGAAACGGAATGTGTGGAACTTTAAAAGAGAGATAAGGTTTTCACTTTGCAATCTAGCTATGGGCACAAAGCCCAGAAAACAGCACGGTTTGATTGCAAAGAAATATGCCAAACCCCTGGACTCTAATGTTATCAAACCCATCTGTCAATATCAGCCAGAGTGTAAAAAAAAATGCATGAACAAGACTTCTATTGACTGGTTAAGAATGTGGATTAAGCAGATCATAGGGGCTGGATTATGAGCTCTGTCCAGGGATCTGATGGCAGCAGGTTTTCAGGCTGTTCTGCTGGAAAATAGACTGACGTAAGGGAAACTGTGACCTTTGTGCGGGGCCCGGCCAAGTCACGGAGCTTCACTCCATATCAGTGTGGTCAACAGGGCAGTCGTCCAGCATCTGATGTTGAGCGCATTACCAACCAAAATATGCATGGAGCATTCAGGGGGCATTAACAGCTGACACCAGAGCCTGATAGTGGATAGCATGGTCTCTGAACATAAGGCCCAAACTGGGGATGCTCTGAATCAGAACGCCTTGCTGAAAAGACAGCGTTTGTCATGCATCGGATGCTCGTGTCCCTGCTATATGGCCAAATCATAAACATTCAAAGGGAGTTGGTCCTCAAGTTGCTGCTATAACAGATTCTGGGAAGGTTTTCAACTAGATGGTTTCGTCAGCGATAACGCAGATGAGGCAAAACATTTGCATAATGATGTCAAATTTAAATTCAAACACACTGCTGCCAAAAATATGACAAGCAAAATATAACTGCAACATTATTTAAGGGCTGGAGACTGCTTATTACATGACTACTTATAAGTAAAAAATAGATATGGTCTGTAGCTTGCAATGCAAACGGCGAAGAGAAAAAACGGTTAAAATGAAACTGCTTTGAGCCTGACAAGGTCAAACAAGAAGAACATTTAAAAGATAATGTACAGTTGCATTACTTATTACACAGCTTTTCACCACATAAATAATGTCTGGGTCATGAAACTTTGATTTGGGAAGAAACGGTATTATCCAACCCATTCTCACTCCCAAGGCGTCAAAAACCGAAGCATGGTCAAGTGCCTTCTGCGTCACAATAAAGAGGCTAAAGGTGCCCCAAGGCGTCATGTTTTGACGCGCTGGGTGTTCCATTCATTTCAGTGAGAAACCTTTGGCGTCATACACAGACGCGCTGGGTATTAGTAATGTTATCGTCATGGTGAAATTGTATTAGTTTATAATTTTGCCATTATGACATGTTGGAGTGTGTTTTTCAATTTAATCAGCAAGCATAATTTTATTTACATTTATTTTATTTACGCTATTTAGACATGCTTAACATGTAACCCAACCCCATCCCATCCCTAAACCTACCCATTTGTCTGAACATGATATAAAACACAGGATATAACATACGACTGCATCCACGAGTTATTCAAAAAAGTTAAATAATCCAAGTTTTCCGAGGCCAAACGATTGATTTGTATGAAGAAAATCCCCAAAAGCGATCAGCATCTCCATCCGCAGAAGATCATCAACAAACACATCAAATTTCAAATATTGGCGCCCGTTACGTGAAATTTCATAGTGAAATTGCATTGGCTCTCGTATGTCTTGTGACCAATTGCGTCATGCTCAGGAGTCTTTTGAATTATTTGAATGAGATATGAATGAGTTTGTTCACGGGGCAGCGGGATCATCATTTCAGCGATTAAAACATCAAGATCAACTCAGTTCTTCACATGAAGACATCGTATGACTTCAGAAGACTTGGAATGCAACATGAGTTAATACTTTTATACTGCTTTGGTCAGTTTTTGCAATAAATACTTGTGACTGTACATTTATTTGCCTGTTATGTGTTTTATATTGTTAAGATATGGGTAGGTTTAGGGAAGGAATGGAGTTAGTTGCTCCAAAATATAAAAGTAGCCTTTAAATATTAATAAAATCATGTCTGCTTTTATAAACGCAAATAATTAAATGCGTCTGTTTATGACGCCAAAGGTTTATCGTTGTAATGAATGGAGCACCCAGCGCGTTGCAAAATGACGCCATGGGGCACCTTTAGCGTCTTAATTGTGACGCGTAAGGCACTTGACTATGCTTCAGATTTTGACGCCTTGGGAGTGAGAACGGGTTGCATTATCTTATAATCCATTACAGCACCAAACAATCGTTCTAGCAACTAGACGAACATTTCAATAATATTACCCTAGATGAACTGCGTTTGAATTGAAAAGAGAGGAATGATAAAAGAGACAAAAGGAATGGAGGCCTCAAATGTCCGGATGAGCTAACGTTGCACAGCGTTGCTATTGATGACTGTTATTATGGGATAATATTATGCTCGGAATGTCACGACTGACCAATCACAATCAAGCATTTTAGAGAGCCGTGTAATAATACATTTACAACAGTGTGGTTACAATAATGTTTTTCAGGAGACATTTTTCACATTTTTAAACATATTTGGTTTAATTTTGAAAACTGAATTGTTATTAGAAAATGAACACTGGTTCCAATTGATCTCATCATTGAATGAGGGGTTCAGGTCATTCAAGCTCTTCAACACCAGACTAACAGTAAACTGTTTCTTTATGGACTTCACCTTTACAGACTCGCATCCTAAATGAGCTTCACTGAAAAGATCATTTTCACAGGCATATAGCAGCCTGAAAATTGTCTAAAACTGTCTTTTCAGCAAGGTGAGATTGGTAGGGAGGAATTGGAACTTCACACATACTTTTATCCCTTTATTTAGCAATAAAGACATGATACACATCTCACTTGGATGCTTATCAAGCTACTCGGCCAGTTGTTATTTTCTTAAACAATCACAGGCTTCGCTATTTGTCTGACACTGTGGAAAAAACACAGACTATTCAAGGAAAGCAATTACCATCGGGTCATTATCTATTGAAGCATTGCCTCTCCAACGCCCATGTCTGCTCGCTCCACTTTAAACATTCATGTTGTTTTCCACAACTTAGCCATCCTCTCTGAGACAAAAACAAGAGCGAAATCTTCAGCGATCGACAATTGGTCTTTAGAATAACGAACGGTAATTATAAGTAATCATCGGTGTCTTCAATTACATGAATAAAGTAATCTGGCTGTTTAATTGATATAATTTACTCAAGGGGTGCCAGTGATTCCTCACAGGCATTTCTGACGGATCCGAGGAGGGCTGCTGATGAAGAACCCTGGCGGGTTGTCGGAAAGACAGACCTCGCAACTTGCAGTCCTCACATATGAAAACATGCCTTAGCCAAGACATGCCACCCATCAGCCATTATTGATCTGTGCCTTCAGGTATTTAATGATCCCTCAAGAGAGTAGAAAGGCAGGATGGGTGATGGAGGTTTCCGATGCTGCTTTAATGTGATCCCTGTAGCATATCCTCCCCATCTGTAATTAATTCACAATTAAAGTGGGCAGCCTAGAGTCCTGATACAGAGAACGGGACAGAGTCTCATTAGCAGATTTATATCGATCAGATAAATCTGTTCAATAACAAAGAAGGAAGACGTCCTCAACTCTATTTTTTACCTCACAGAGAAGTTGGGTGAAATGCTCACAAGCCAATGTCGAAAAATACGTTCAGTTGGGACAGATGGGCAGCAGTGCTGTGTAATGCAGATGAATGGATGCATTTGGAAGCTAGTGGGATGATTAAAAGAGGTTTAGAAAGTCACCTTAAGGTGAGAAGCTGTACATGTGCATTCCTACTGAATTACAACGAGTCTGTTTATGATTGGTGTTCCTCTTGGTCTTTTTTTATTCGCCAGAGCAACAACTCTCTCTTTCTTTCTCTGACATAGACGCAGATAACCTTTTGTTTTCTATGGCATAATTTGTCACAGACCATATATTTTGAACTAGGAAGGTCATAACTCAGTAAATCTTCCTTGTCTATAATGCAAAGTCACTGAAAAATGGAACAATGAATAGTCTATCTGAGAAAAAGCTGCTAAAGTAACAAAATAAATATTGTCACAATAGAAAACTAAATTTAAATTCACATGAAATTGAAGGTTTTTTGGTTGTTGTTTTTTTAAAGGATATTAGGTGGGTAAAGTTTTCTTTGAAGCACATAGAACTACATCCAAAGCAGCTTACTCAAAAATTATCCAAAGAAGCTTACCATATTAATACCATGACACAGTAAATAATAAGGTATTATAGCTTAAAATGGTTCATTTCTATATTTTTCAATAATATTATTATATTAATATGAATTATACATATACATATTTTATGGTCATTATTATTTAATATAAGATTCATTGTTTATAATTATATTCATAATAATATAAGGTGCATTGCCTCGCTGTAAAAAGGCAAACTTCATAGATCAGTATTAAAGTGTCTGTCTCTCAGTTTGAGGCACACATTCAAAAGTAGATCAAATAAATCATTCTAGACAACAAAATCTAGTCAAAGCGGAAAATGCATACATCACAAGCTTCAAGCTTATTAGATGATTCAAGTCTGTATATTTTTCAGCTTCTGTGTTCTCCTGTCCCATATTTCAAAAATACCAAATCACCAAAAATTGCAATACCTCTGCAAATTTCTTCACCCTAACTTAATTTAATCCTCCATATAGGCAAGTACTCAGCAAACATGACCTAGTTTCACTCACCAGAGAGAAACTTCCCTTCAGCCTTCTCAAAAAGACTTTATTTACAATCTTTAAATGTCCCACAGCACAAAAAGAGGTAAGCTTTCTTTTGAGTTCGGAAAAAGATACTTATCTAAATTGAAAAGTACATTACTTTGTTTTGTCAAGTGCATTATTGGACAACAGCTTCTTTTTAGTGGGACTTGGGCAATGAGAGTGATAATTAGATCAATCTTTAAAAAAAAGCTATTTAGCCTGCACCAACATGAAAAACAGTGTTTACTGAAATTATTGTAATCTTTGCACATTCCCCTCACCAAACATGTAATTAAAGGTTTGGAGCATGAACTGTTTTCTCCTTTGCGATTCGCAGAAGTGAGCGCTTATCAAACCAATGGCACATTTAGAAAAGCTGCAGACCGAATTCCCTGACCGCATTACCACTAAGATGCTAACTTCACTGCGTTAGTACACTTAAAAGCAGCAAGAGTGAAGAAACTGATAATGGGTGTACTCTGCCAGGCTTGTCTTGACTTGCCAACAGAGCATCCAAAAAAACATTGTGGTGTTACTTAATTTCATACAAAGTCGTTAGATGCACAAAAGTCAACAGGAGGTGGGAATGTGGTTTCCTTTCAAAGCATTGCACACCAACTACTCAATGACACCAACAGATGGTTGTTCCCTGTTAGCGGCACAAAACTCACAGCAAGAGAGCGGCAACCTTGAGCAAATGTACAGGATTAAAAAGAATTACACCGCTCTTAGTAAAAGCAATGCTGTAATTGCGACATGCACGAAACATATCGCTTTGTTTGTAGTGCACTCTTAACTCAAATGAACCCAAGTGCATTAGTCGCTTAACCGCTTATAAAGTAGATTAAAGTCCCTGACTTGTGAAGTCCTTAAATCTGAACGCTGAACATTCAAATAAAAAGTAGTAAGATGTTTGTACTAGTAAAACGTATGTGTATTTAACTTGCTTATTGTATCATTAACAGATGGATTGGACGTTTGCTGAGGACCCCTTGTGTGCCCTGGTCTCCTGGTTGAGAACCACTGGCTTAAAGACTCTAAAAAACTTCTTTTTTTAATTAAAAGATGAAAGTGTAGAGCTCAAGACAGCACGGCTGGCCTGTAGTCATCAAGAGACAGTATTCAGGTGCACTATCTGTGAGTCTTGATCTATCTAGCAGCTTTGGACACCGCAGGATACGGCTTCTTTTCCTGCTCCGGCAGAACCGCCATAGCGCGACAGATGGACAGACACAACAACCCTGTGTGTCAAAACCCGCTGTTGCATTCACTCTAATTCAATTATAGAATTGATTGCCTGGAAGTCAGCCTCCAGCTAACTTACGCTTTGGTAAGCCCGTTTAAGACTTAAAAGCAAAGCTAAGCCGGTATTTCCAGTGGTCTGGAGTGCAAAACGATGTGTCTGGCACCAAATATCAACAATTAAGCTTTTGTTGTACTTTGTGTCTCATCCAGTCTGGCAAACAGACCCAAAGTTGCCATTTAAACATGTTAAAAGTTCACTGTGTTTATGTAATCGCTATTGACCTTTAATTATATTTATCTTAAAAAGCGCTTCGCAATTGCATGAATTAGTTATTTATGTGCTGAAACGTATGCATTATTCACTGGTCTATTTGCATGACAAATGGATCTCGGAATTAATTGCAATACTTAATAGTTAATGCAGAATCAGGTGCAGCCGGGCCATTGCTTTCTGAAAATATCCCATTCTTCAAAATTAAAGATGGTGGGGGTTTTTTCTTCTCAATTTAGAGAGGTGAAAAGGTTGCTTTTTTTAATGCTGTGAGCAGTAATGGACTCCTTGTTAAAAGGCTGAAAGGCCATCACAAAGCCTCCCTCAGCATAAACACTCTTAGCAACTTCATTATTTGTAGTGAAAGCCAAATGGCTGCACTGTCAAGATAGATGGACAGTCGTTATTTTCCGGGAGTGTATTGTTTTCAACAGGTAGCTAAATTGCGCAAATGAGATTTCAGTTGGCGAAAAGTCAGTGCTTTATAATACACTGACATTTCCCCACTCATCTTTAAGACTAAATTAATCCACCTCATCACAATGAACTCTGGGCAACCGGCGCCACTGTCGGCAGCTGCACGCGTCGTCCCTGCAACACATCGCAGTGTTTCAATATGTCACACGTGAAATCTTGAGCTTGATCTTCCTTTTCAGAACAGATTGCTTTCTGTCTACCCACACACTTCTGTCGCCCGCCATCGCAGAGATGGGCGCGTGCGTCTCCAGACATGAAATGGGGGCTGAGCGAGAGTGCGGCACATAAAAGGATTGACTGACAGAGCTGGTCGCTCAGTGAAAAGCAGGATAAGGGATAAACATGCTGAAGATAGATATCTTCCTTTTCATTTTTTCTTAGCAAACACAGAATGTCTCTTTCGTTCACACGTCTAGCCAGTCTAGTCCAGTTTTTCCTTTGCTGAATGCCGGTAGTGAACTAGGAATAATCTCTGTCGGTGACGTATGAGATGCTTTTTTGAAAAGGATACACTTCAAATACAGGGAAAAGCAATAGTTGGACTGGTTTTTATAATAAGCAACAGATATAAACCTCTTGTCTTTTTGCCATCTAAAATGTCAAAACTTTTTATAATGCCACAAACATTTATTTTTAAACTGTAATAAAATACTATATTGTTTAACAAATGAATGTAACCTTGGTGAGCATCTTTCAAAGGGGACTTTTTTGTATATATATATATATATATATATATATATATATATATATATATACAGTCCCTGACAAAAGTCTTGTTGCTTGTGTACAAATTGACCTAAAATGCCGCTGAAATATATTTCTAATCAAGATTTTTTTTAAAGAAATGGCTCATTTTAATCCCACCAGCTTTTGTGATAATGTTTCAGTGAAAAACTAAACTTTCAAAAAGTATTCTAATATTCACAGCTTGGTAAAGCCCATTGAGTCAACTTTTGCAAAGACATAAGTGTTGTCACCTTGTCACATGAGCTTCACCTGTGACTAATAATGGATCAATTAGGTCTCAAGTGTGTATAAAAAGAACCCCAGTACACTAGACCTTCACATCAACTGCAACTAGACCTCTGCAAACATGCCTAAGATTCACCCAGAGACTAAAGTTTTGATTTATCAAGAGGCTGAAGACCAGATCCACTGCTGATGTGGCAGACACCTTCGATGTGTCTCAGCATCAAGTACAGAGGATAAAAAAAAGATTTGAAGAGACTGGAGATGTTTTTGACAAGCCCAGGTCAGGCAGACCCCGCAAGACAACTGCTCAAGAGGACCGTTTGTTGGCTTGAAAATCCAAGGCCAGTCCATTTTCCACTGCAGCAGAGCTCCACGAGACCTGGTCACCTGAAGTCCCTGTGTCAACCAGAACAGTTTGTCGGATTCTGTCTCGAAATGGCCTCCATGGTCGAATCAGTGCCCCGAAGCCAGCACTAAACAAAAGACAATTGAAAAACCGTGTGGCATTTGCCAAGGCCCACAGCCTGCTAAAAGGATGGACGCAGGAAAAGTGGCAGAAGGTGGATTTTTCAGATGAATCTTCTGTTGAATTACACCACAGTCGCCGCAAATATTGCAGGAGACCTACTGGTGCCCGAATGGATCCGAGATTCACCCAGAAAACAGTGAAGTTTGGTGGCGGAAAAATCATGGTCTGGGGTTACATCCAGTATGGGGGTGTGCGAGAGATCTGCAGGGTGGAAGGCAACATCAATAGTCTAAAATACCAAGAAATCTTAGCTACCTCTTATTCCCAACCTTAAAAAAGGCCAAATTCTGCAGCAGGACGGTGTTCCATCGCATACTTCCATCTCCACATCAAAGTTCCTCAGGCGACGAAGATCAAGATGCTCCAGGATTGGCCAGCCCAGTCACCAGACATGAACATCATTGAGCATATGTGGGGCAGGATGAAAGAGGACGCATGGAAGACGAAACCAAAGAATACTGATGAACTCTGGGGGGCATGCAAGATTGCTTTCTTAGCTATTCCTGATGACTTCATCAATAAATTGTATGCATCCTTGCCAAACCGCATGGATGCAGTCCTTCAAGCTCATGGAAGTCATACAAGATATTAAATTTGGATCTCACAGCACCACAACTTAATTTGCTGACATATTTTTGTATTTGGAGTAAATTTGTTCCATATCTGTATAGGCGACAAAACTTTTGTCTTGCCAAAATTTGACCTTTCTGTCTTGATTAAATGATAAATATTTCTTCTGTGAAAATTATTTATTTCAGTGCATTAAACATCATTTGGGAGGGTTTTAGCTTTTCATATGAGCTATTTCTAACACCAATGAATTAATTAAAAGTCAGGTTAATATCAGGTATTTCTAGAAAATAGATTAGCGACAAGACTTTTGTCAGGGACTGTATATATAAATACATAATATATATATATATATATATATATATATATATATATATATATATATATATAGATAGATAGAGAGAGAGAGAGAGAGAGAGAGAGAGAGAGAGAGAGAGAGAGAGAGAGAGAGAGAGAGAGAGAGAGAGAGAGAGAGAGAGAGAGAGAGAGAGAGAGAGAGAGAGAGAGAGAGAGAGAGAGACACCCAAGGGTAATCTAGCGCTCGGAAAGCGTTCCACCCCTAGGGGCTGCCATTGCTAACCAAGCCATCACCTGCTGTTAGCATCCCATTGACTCCCATTCATTTTTGAGTCACTTTGACAGTGAATAACTTTACATCTGAGGCGTTTAAAGATTCCATTTGTCCATTGTTTATTTCGAAAGAAACACGACAATGCATAAAGGCTCCATTACCTTGTATCTTATACACTACTTAGTAGAAGCTGTTTTTGTAAAAATAGGCCAAACCAACGCGACTCTGTCGCACAGTTGAGAAATTACCGTATAGACAGGAGGAGACGCTCAGATACGATCTTTTACTGTCTATGAGACAGTTGGGGGGACGTGGAGACATAAAGTCTGATAAAGTCAAGGGGGAAGAATGGGGAGAAGCCCATAGTGAGCCAAAAGCAATGGTACAAAACATTTAAACAACGTGATTCAGATTTCACTTGCCACAACTACTAGAAGACCTACAGCTGTCAGACAGGTTGCTCACTTCACATCTACGTCGTCAAGCTCAGTCTGAGCCTGCACAGTTCACTCAGCCATCAGGAAGTGAGTGCTTCTAATTGACCTCACTTTCCGCCGTTGAAGTCTATGGGAACGCTCTGTCCATTTCTTTTACTTTCTATGGACACACCATAGGGCAAAAAATTACCACATGACACTGGTGTTTGTCAAAAAGCTGTAGGCTGTAAAAGCTGTAATTTCTCTGGGAATTTCACCTGGGTGGTAAAATTAAATTAAAGGACCAAAGTGAAAAAAAATTACTGACATTTCTCATTCACAAGGCAATAAATTCACACACTAGCACCTATTAATGCTGAAATTGCATCATGAAAACATGTATAAAAAAAAAGATAATTCAAATAGGAGGCACATTGTGACATTTTCATTAGGGATAGAAGATCTCTGAGATGGGACAGGCCAAAAAAAAAAAAAAACATTCACATACTTACTATTAAAAGCCAGCTCAGGGTTATTAAATTAAATTGCTAATTTTGTCACATGGAGTAAAGAACACAGTCCCGTAATTACCGTTAGAAAAATGGTACGAAATGATTTTTGATTCTGAATTAGTAGGCAACCACTCACCTATCTTGATTAACAACGACCCCATTAGACAGGCTGTGTCATACAAATACTTAGGTGGAGGGTGCGTGTGGATAATCTGTGTCGAAAAGTTGTACTTTTTACAGAGCCTCAGACTGTTGGAATTGCTTAGAGGGTCATGTTGCTGTTTCATCAAGCCTGTTTTGAAACCATCTTACTGTTTGGTATAGCGGTCTGATTCTATAATTTGACAGTTACTCTTAAATCTCAGTTGAACCGTTTGGTGCGCTGCGTACATCAATGAAAGTGGTTGGTCTTGGGGTTTTCTCCAATCTTCAGACTAAATTCAACAAAATGATTTTTAAACAGACAAGGAAAATTACTTTTGGACCCTTCTCATGTGCTTTATCGAGAATACGAACAACTTCCATCTGGTCGCCGTTTTCCTACCCCAAGGATCAGATACAGCCGCTATAAGAATTCTTCTGTTCCTTTGGCTATGAGGTTATTAAACTCTAGTTCAAAGGACACAAATGTGTAAGTATGTATTGTGTGGGTATCTTGTTATGCAGCTTACCTGTATTGCCCAAAATAATTTGAAAGTTAATTGTATAATTATAAAATATCAGTATATAATATTTCCTAGCAACGTACATTTAATATATTGAATAAAAATAAAAACATAATAAAATGATAGGACACACAAACGGAGAAACACTGAGAAAAAGCAGTAGGTAATTTGGCTGGGGATTTCACCTAGGTGGTGAAAAAGAGAAGAAAAAAAAGACATTTCTCTTTCACAAGACAATAAAATCACAGATTAGCACCTATTAATGCTGAAATTGCATCATGAAAACATGTAACACAATTACCGTCCAAATAGAGTCATTCCTGTTACAATGCCAACCAGCCTTCACTATATGAAAGCATAATGGGATCATGGGACAATTCTTTCCTTATTTAATTTCAATCAATCACAATAATTTAGTGGTGGCATTTCTTCTTTATTTTTATGTGCAATCCGACAACTTCTCTGGAATAGCCTGTGAAAAGGCAATTATCTATCATCTGTGATTCGGCTCGATACCAGTCCTGATTAATGTGTAATTGGAGTCAATGATAATTCTTCAGCAACATTTAATCACACTTCAGCTCCAACATAGCTGCCAGTAAAGCAGACCTACACAAACTGCTCTCAAATACACAAAACCTTTCCTGCCTGTGCGCAGTTCAAAACTTTTTTTTATTGGCGTCTATAACAAGCTTTCTATCGGGCAGGCAGGTTGATGTGGGTGTGAGGGAAGCCTCTTCATTCACATTTTCATTACCTTTTTCTTATCTGCTACTTGCATTTCCTTTCTTTGTGTTTACTGAAAGAAGCACGGCAGCACCTCTCCAGAAGGCTGGGTTTCGCTTTAGTGCCTGCAGGATGAGTGCTATATGTGCTCACTTCTGATTTGACGTTGGGTGCAGTGTCCCCTTCCTCCGGCTACATTATTTCACTGTCAGAGGTGTGAAAGCAGAGACGAGGGTACACAGCTCCTCCGAGCTCAGACTCCTTTTATGGTTGATTGTCACTCAGCAGAATCCTGCCACCACTGTGTCTGAGACCTGTGTAACTCTACTTTCAGCAGCCCGAAAGATGCTTTAATAAAAAAAGAAGCAAAAAAAGTATTTTCTGATAGTTCCTATAGGTGACTCGGGGGCTGTTTACACCTGGCATTAAGATGTGTTTTGGTCAATTTGACCACTTTCTTCGAGGGGAGGGTCTATAGGCGGGTAAATTTGTAGGATCAGAGCTTTCAATCTAGTGGACAAAATAAGCTCATGCAATTTACATATGAATGAATGACTTAAAAATAGCAGCAAAACAAGCATTGAGAACGTTGCTTTCCCATAATATAGTCCCATGTCATTATCTGCCAAGGACATCGCCTAGTCTTATTCTGCATCGCTATTTGTACACGTTGTGAATACGCAGGCCACAAAAAGTAATTAGAAGGATTTTTATTATTATCACTTTTACCTGGGAAATGTTAGCTGGCAACAGGATTCCATTCATTATGCTAAGCTAAGCTAGCGGCGACCCTGCCAAACTAAAACATATCTAATGCATTTCTGTCATGCACAAAAATTAATTTCTACACATATCTTAATGTAGGAAAGAAGTTGAATAAGCATGTTCCTTTAAAAAATAAATCTTTCAAAAGGGTCACTGAAAGATTAAGAATAAGGAATTATAATGCTGTAAATGTTGTGTATATTAAACTGTTGCATATAAAAAAAATAGAACAGAGTTAAATATTATGTTAATTAAAAGCAGATTTATGACATTTTCATTGTTGGATAGAGTATCTCTGAGATGGGACAGGCCAAAAAACATACATGTTTACTGTTAAAAAGCCTGTTTTTTATGCAGGGTTAATTTTATAATTATATAGTAGTTATATAATATTTTTTAGCAATATACATTTAATATAAAATGAAATTGATTTATAAAAATGTAAAAAACATAAAAAAGTTAATAAATACATAAATGAAATAATAGGACACCGTTAAAAATTATGAATAATTAATTTTTATTGTTGGTTACATAGAAGATCTTTGAGGGATTTGCTGTCTAAAACATGCTACTTTTAGTTGATTGTAGTTTAATGAAGCATATCTAACAGCTTTCATAAACAGTTTTGTGCCTGTAATGTTTAAAAACACTACCCTACCCTCGTAGAAAGTGTCTGGACTGGATTCTCTGAGTCTCTGCTTTAGCAGTGACAACAGACTAATTTATTTAGGAGTGAAGGAGGGAGTGGATGAAGACAAATGTGGGCAAAAGCCTTGGGCTAGGACAGGCTCGCCTCACAGATGCCCCAATTGACTGATGATGGCTCTCAATAATTAACTTCATAAAGGGGCCCTACCAGCCAGCAGGTGTATTAAAACCAGGCCCCATAAACGGCCTTTATCGAATTAGCCAAGCCTACGTCATTTTTCATTCGACTCCTCAGAGCCAAACCACATTGATACCAAATGGACGTGTCCATTCGGCAAGAATATGAGCAAAGGGCAGAGGCTTGAACCCCCTCCTGTGAGTGACGTATTTCTCAATCATGTCATCTCCTCCTGATTACATTTGTCTAACACATCATTTACTACCTGACTGTGGAGAGGAGTGCAAGGAACAGTGACAAACAGCTGAAAAAGGGAAAAGGAAAAGGAAAAAAGCTAGCTAACATGATTTGAAATAATAACAGCAAATCATAAACACATTACCGGCACAATTCAGCTCAGACCAAATCTGATATCTCGTTCTTTTTAGGACTGCCTATTTTGGAATTCAGACTCCAAAAACCTGGAGAATGGCTTCCATGAGTTTCTGAGTTTTTCTAAAGCCCTTTTAAAGCAAATCAGTCCACCTCTTTGTAATGATAGTTTCTAGTCATGCTACTACAGCTCTTATCTCCTTGAAGGAAGACAGACAGAAACTGCAAAAAAAAAAGTATAAAAAAAAATAATAATTCTGCCAAGTAATGTTTTAGTAACATGTTAAATCACCAATAAGATCTAAAACAAAATTATTATATATATATTATATATATATATATATATATATAATAATGATAATAAAAATAATTTGTAATAATTTGTCTGTATAAAAGTATATAAAAAGTATATATATATACATATTATATATATATATATATATACACATATTATATATATATATATATATATATATATATATATATATATATATATATATATATAATTCAAACAATTAAATAAATGCAAAATGTATTACAGTACAATAAGATAATATTCATACTATTAATAATAATGTCCTACTCCTATAATGCACGTCTTGGGCCCTATTTTAACGATCTGAAACGCAAGTGTCAAAGCGTGAAGCGCAAGTAACTTTGTGGGCGGGTTTCGCCGCTGTTGCTATTTTCCTGGCGGGATAAATGGCTCTTGCGCCCGGCGCAAATCTGAAATGGTTTGGTCTGAAGTAGCTTCATTATTCATAGGTGTGGTTTGGGCGTAACGTGAATAAACCAATCAGAATGTCATCCAACATTCCCTTTAAAAGCAGGTGCGCAAGTTCCATTATGGATTGCTATTATTATGGCGTATTTACCAGGCGCACGCCAGGAGCGGTTCACAGCCGACGTGACTGATGTTCTTGTAAGAGCAGTGAAAGACAGAGAAGTTGTGTTGTATGGGGATGGAGAAACCCACCCAAAATAGCGTCGGTTAAACAGACGTTCGGTTAAACAGACGTCGGTTAAACAGTTTTTTCAGTTTTTCAGTCGATTTTTTTTCCTAGTTTTTGACGGACAAACCAATTTGTCAGATGTCCTTATATACATATATGTCTTGCCACTATTGGGCAAACAGGTCTGATCCTTAATCACTACTATGTATAATAATTTTTATATTATATATAATAATTTGTGAGCTAGATTTATGCCTATTTTTTCACATCTTCGTGGCACACCACAATGATTTCCGTCATCTCATGTGTTAATATTTTTTTAGTGTAAAAATTTATGATTTGCAAAAATAACTGTTGCATCTGTGTAGATGACATGAGCAAAGTGTATGCGCGTTGTACACGCTATACTTTATGGTCAAGCATGCGCCCTTAAAATAGCATAAAGAGCAACGCGCCACTGACTTTAGACTAGGTTTTTTCTGGTCAGTGGCGGAATTGTTTAATGGAACAGTAAAATAGCACCAGGGATTGTTTGCGCCGGAACACGCCTCCTTTTTTGCGCTGAACCGCCCAGGGAGCGCAAGTTCATTCACTAGTTTAGTGACGTGCTTCTGTGGAGGGAAAAGTGTGCTTTGTGCGGATGCAAAATAGGAATGACACATGCGTCGTTGAACAAAGTCATTTGCGCTGGGTGCAAGATAGGGGCCCTTGTCTTCAACGAGCCCAAAAGTGCCCATGTCATATCTCTGTTAATCTCTCTGCACTGGCTACCATTTGGTGCCCACATTAAGTTCAAAGCTTTGACACTTGCTTATGAATCCACCACAAGCTCAGCATCCGCATACTTTCAATCGCTTCTACGATGCTCCTGCATCCCCATCAGAAGCCTTCGCTCAGCTAAGGAGCGATGGCTTATGGTACCATCACAGAGAGGCATGAAATCCCTCTCCAGAACATTTTCATTCACCATTCCCTGCTGGTGGAACAATCTTCCCACCTCTATCTGGATGGCAGAATCACTGACAATATTCAGAAGACAGCTGAAAACTCATCTCTCATCTCATCTCTCTCATCATAAACATTTTTTGTTTATTTTTCCAGCTTAGGCTACATATATATATATATATATATGTGGCAGGCAGCGGGGCGAGGGACCGCGAGAGCAGGCCGGTGACGAGTGTTAATGAGTGCCAGCTGCATGACACACCGGTCTCGTCTCGTGGCCATGTGACGGGAGCATAAAAGGAGGAGCAAAGGCAGCGGAAGACGAGAGAGGACCAGGCCTGGATTTTATGTTGAGTTTTGTTTACGTTTTATTATGTGTGGTGGGCAGTCGTCCGTGAGGGGCTGCCCACGTTTTATTATGTGTATGTGTGGGCAGTCATCCGTGAGGGGCTGCCCGTGGTTTTACTTTCGTTTTGTTGATTTATTTTGAATTAAAGTTTTTGAACGTTCGCCGGTTCCCGCCTCCTTCCTTCCAGCTAAGAACTTTGTTACAATATATATATATATATATATATATATATATATATATATATATATATATATATATATATATATATATATATATATATATATATATATATATATATATAAATTAATCTAATTAATTAGAGGCTTTGTAATTAATTAATCGAAATTAATAGCATTTTAATTGCATATAAATATTTGACCTGAGAACAATGAGAAGTAATTTTTCACATGTATTTTTAGTATACCATTGAATAATGACTGAATACATAAGCTTAATCAACAAAACATTGTTTATCTATTTCAGTCCAGCAGACCAGCGCAATGTTTGCCATTAAGTTTAGCAAAAGCATATTTGTGATATTTGAGGCTCGATGTGCTGCGGTGATACGCAAATTCCTTGTTGTATAGCTTGCACACAACCATGCTCTTGACGACGCTTCCATTCTTTCGTTTTTTAAAACAAAATTTCCCATCAACGGGGCCAAGCAAAACGGTCTCGTCAGCTTCTTCGTTCCATAGCTTCGTTCATGTTCACTCATGGTTTGTTGTTGTCGTGACTCCGGAGCGCTAGTTGGTGTTCCAGTATAATCGTTCCGTCGAAACTCGTTCATTGAAAAACGTCCCGCAGTGCAAAAATAAGTGTGGTTTAATATTTTTTTTTTTAATTTTTTGCGTAATTAATTAACGCGTTAAAGTCACGTAATTAATTAAACTTAATTAACGCGTTAAAGTCCCGGCCCTAATATATATATATATATATATATATATATATATATATATATATATATATATAATTAGTTTAGCCAAAAGAAAAAGAAAAAGTAAATAAAAATATAAATACAAAATTATAATTATTATTTTAAATGCGTATTTTGCTCAAACTGTAATGACCTAAAGATGTATTTTTCAAATTTTCTGTCAGAGTTATGTTATGTTTTATTTTGTTCCCGGGGCAGTTTTATTAAGTGCCCCGCACATGACGTGACAGAAAAAAAACACTAATTAGTGCACACAATTTACTAATTTGTTCCCTCGATTTCTAAATCATGCGCACGATTTGCTATTTAGTTCCCTCAATTTTCTTAATCGTGCAGACGATTTTGCAAATCGAGGGAACAAATTAGTAAATCGTGCGCATGATTTAGGCTACTATTTTATGATTAAAAATACCTCAAATCAGGTGCTGGTGCCACCATCTGTAGAATTTAGTGGCACTGGTGTTACTGCTCTCAAATGTTAGTCTGGAGCTCTTGTTGTTTTGTCTCTTGTTGTTTGGATTTAGCAACATGCTCAATTATTCCAAGTTCTGGGACAAGTGAATTTTCTCATCTAAAATACCTCAAAAAGCTTGTGGCAAGTGTAATTTGATGCACTAAATCTGGCAAAACATGCAGGAGTTTGGGAAATGTTAAGTCCCTTGACAAAAAGATATTTACATATGGCGGAGCAGAAACAGAGCACATGTCTGCTGTCACTGTCACGCATAAACACCACAGCCCTGTTGCTTGTACAGAGGAACATAATCGGCTTCCTGTGAGCACTTGCTTTATTGTTTCTTGCTTCTTGCTGGTGGTACTCGGGACAGGATGATTCTGGCATGGAAGCCGTTTTATGTGCCGAGCACGATGGGAGCCTGAATAGCTCGTAATGGGTGGAAACATCAAAGATCTCAAATAATGAATGATGAAAAATTCAGCAAGGTAGAGGAGGATGCAAGGACAAAGCGATGAGAGGTAGACGCAATATCTTATTTCCAACCTGCTACTTTCATCTGCAGTGGCAACAGAAAGCACTTCTCACCAATGGGGTAATTATCGCCATCATGAAAGTTTCATGCCGTCTAAAGGGGAAGCCACAGTGGAACAATAAGAGTGACTTTCAAAGGCTTGTGCTTCGCTGTCCTCCCCTGCTTCGGCATTCACCTCTGGACCTCCATGCTTTAACAACCTTCTGCCTTTGTGTGGCTCGCAGAGAAGAAAAGAAGTCCAAAAAACTAAGAGAGATGGGGAAGGAGAAGCCGTAACCACACAAAAGAGGAGGTAAAAAAGAAAAAAATTTGGATTGCGGCACGGTTATCCTTCAGCACGTGGCTGCGATAGGAATCACACGGAGCAGCCTCGCCCCTCCACACAGCCGCTTATTTCATGCTACATTAACAGACCAAAGGGACGTTTCAAAGACCAAGGAAAAACTTAAAACTGGAAAACACAGAGCTCAAGAAACAATCATTGTGAAATACTGCACAGCGACATGTGAAGAAGTTACTAAAAATCTCTTTTCTTTAGGGAATATTCAACAGGCTATTAAAAAGAGAGCTGGATTAATATATTGAATACATAGCTCAACAATTCATAAGCTGATTGCAAGAAAACAAAGATCTGCAGGGCAAAGGAAATGAGCATTTGCAATGAAGCCATACTGGAAT